>NC_090806.1:27137552-27370052 GCF_036512215.1 Solanum lycopersicum
AATTTAACAAATAATTGAGCTACTTAAATGACATAATTTTTCAATACAAAATATTGAGGATTTCCTAAACTTACAAAAACTCAAATAAATTTAGTTATATAGGTGCAATATGAAATAAAATAAAGTGGTCATTTGTAAAACTACAACATGTCATGACAATATAAGTTGTACCAAATACAATACATATAAATTTTTTAAAGTGTAAGCCTATAAACTAACCCTATTTTTATGAATAAAATTATAGCAATAATTTTATAAAGTTAGTATCCTAAATTAACATTTTAAAAGATCATAACATACAATAAAAAAGCAATTACTTATATGGAAGAAAAGAAACACAAACCTCAGTACCATATTAGTTCTACTTTAGGAGAAAAGGATGACATTCTATTCTTATTTAAATATGTCATTTCTATGATTATTGTGATGTTTGGAGCGTGATAAAATTGACCATAATTATCATATTCATCAATCTTTTGTAGGTATTTTATATAAAAACTCATATTAAATGTGAATCCTTGTAGTTCATACGAAGGTAAATGGTCAAATCATCAATTTTTAAAAATCAGAGCACAAAAGTTTACTATAAGGTTGATTATCATAACCATTAGTTAGAATTTATTAAGAGTAAATTAATAAATCAAATACAATCAGACATTCCTTATTCTACTAATAAAACTTTGCATTTAAAGTAAACAATGCATCATGAACTTTGAAAATTATGGGCAAATGATAATTCAATTTTTAGGTTAGGTATATATATATATGTTTGAAATTCAACGTATTATAGTACACTATTTCCTACCATCTAAAATAGTCATTTCCATATATACAAAAAATAGTGTCATATTTGGATCCTCTCTAAAATGTAAGCCTTCGACAGTCTAAAATATCATTGAAAATGTATACATATGGTCATTTTCATATCAAGATCATTGAGGGTAAACTCCTCTCTGTATGACGTTTTCGTCGTCTATTAATAAATCAAAATCATTAAAGTTCTAGCAGAGTAAGAGATTTAAGTACATTATTCCAAAAAATAAAAACCCTCAGCAGATTCATACATTTATTTTGTAATTTTCCATAATGTTACGCAATTTAGACTCCGACTCAACCTACAAGTTTTTGTATCCATATCTTAAAGTACATAAAATTTGTATTCTAAGAAAACAAACGCATATTTAGCACAACAAAAATATCACCATTGGATTAGTTAGAGAAAGGATAAAGACAGAAGTGCAAAAAAATTATGTAACAGAGGAAAAATACCAAAAATTGTTAAAGGTAACAAAAAGAAAAAAAACTACCTGATTTTGGAATGAGGAGATGAAAATTATCTTGGATATGCAATAAATTGTCATGTTTTAGTATATATATATGATATGTAATACAATTCGTAATTTGAAAAAAAATAATAAAATATTGTAATAATAAGTATAGAGTGTTTAAATTGTGAGTAATATTTTTTTGATAAAGTTGTGATGATCTTTTATTGTTAATTTCAACAATAATCACATAATTAATAACTCCATTATTTAATTAAGAACACATAAACATAACACTTTTTGCCTACCCCTTTGAATTACAAGAAATATGAAATGAAAAATGAGAAACAAAGAACTAATAGCTATTAAATATGAAGATGGGTAGACTACTAAATTCACTTTGCCTTTTGGTTATTCATTATATTTGATAAAAATAATTTTTATAATTTAATGAATATTTTTTAATGTTTTTATAACTTTTTATATGAAAATGAAGAAAATTGTTCATGATTAAAGGATAAAAACGTCCTACGACTTTAATGAAACTTTTAATAATTGAACTTTTCATTTATAATTTTTCTACTTTTAGAATAGAAATATAACATATGCACCAAAAAAGATTAAGTAATTGTTACAGAATATGAAAATTATATTTTGTTGATTTAATTAGGGATAATGCACAAGTACCCCCTTAACCTATGCCCGAAATCTCAGAGACACACTTATACTATACTAAGGTCCTATTACCCCCCTAAACTTATTTTATAAGTAATTTTCTACCCCTTTTTAGCCTACGTGGCACTGGTTTGGAAAAAAAGTCAACCATCGTTGGGCCCACAAGATAGCGCCACGTAGGCCGAAAAGGGGTAAAAAATTATTAATAAAATAAGTTCAGGGGGTAATAGGACCTTAGTATAGTATAAGTGTGTCTCTGAAATTTCGGGTATAGGTTGAGGGGGTACTTGGGCATTATCCCATTTAATTACAATGAATACAATTTACTGTTATATTATTATTACATAGTAAGTTTAAGATATTGATAATTAAAAAATGCAAAAAGTTGATCAATATTAAAAAACAAATAATTTATTTATGAAAATTTTAAAAAAAAGTTATATGGATTATCTTTTATGGAAGAATTATAGTTATATACAAATATAGTGATTGAATTTTTAGAGAATGCATGGTTCTTTATTAAAAAGTTATGAGCTTTGGACTTCCTTTTACTTAAATTCCAAGAAAAAAATTCCAAAAACGAAAAAATTGTAATAAAATTTAGAAGTTAAGAGATTTCCACTTTTAATAATGTATGATGATATATGATATGATATATGGTATGATGATCAAAAAGGTACTATGAATGATGTTGAATCTACCAATCAATAATGGAACACACAAACCACGGTAATCAGTAATTTGACAAAACAATGCAATTATCAAACAAAAAGTTTAGGCTCAAATGGTGCCACAATGGTTGCGCACCCTCAAAAGGTAGTCTCAAAATGTATGTGCAAGATCATTCCTTTAACTTACAAAAGCTAGACACTTGGACTAACAAGGTAAGTTCTAAGATTGCATCAATTTGCTTCTAACTAAATTCTCACCATATGAAACTTCAAACATAATCATTTAACATATGCCGACAAGATAAAATAAACTTAGCAAATATTACAAGACACAAAGATTATGTTTGGTTTTTGCAGTTCTCTCAAAATGGGAATGTAATACTACGAAAGTCAAAGATGTATTCTAGAGACTAACATAGGTTTATAAAAGTTTTAGCCACTGTTTTAAGGCCAAAAATTGTAAATACAAGTCATTTAGGAAGTTTAGGAATAAAAACGTCAAGGAACGCCCATGACGTCTAGAAAGCTAGTTCAATTGGTGCTAGTCTGACTTAGCCTATTTAACTAAGTTTTAGGAGTCGGAAAATCATGAAATTTTGTGGAAGGGTGTCCAACATGTATTAGAGTTAGTTCATAGTTGAAACGTACGGGTACGAATCCCCAAGGTAGTGTCAACCCACAGATGCAACAAACGAATCGTGGTCCAATCGATGGGGGGGGGGGTCGATTGCCTCCGTCGATGGATAATTAGATTTTTGGCCAAGACTAGGATTTGACAGGTCTCTGATTTTGCTGCACCTTTCTAGTTTAGTTAATTTAATTAATTAGGTGGTTAGTTATTTAGGTAGGGGTTAAGGGAGGTCTAATTAAGTTAGTCAATATCCTATATAAATAACCTAACCTAATTCCTCATAATTCCAAAAACCAAATTTGCTCTTCCTTCTCACTTCTTTCTCTCTCCATAGTAAAAGAACACCATAGAATTTCAAATTCAAGGGGTTATAGGGCTTCTAGGGATCAAAGTTTTTCCATCAAAATTCATCAATCAAAAAGGTATGGGATTTCTTTCACCTTTGAGATCTCGTTCCCCAAAGGTTTCCTTCAATATGATTTTAAAAACATGATATTCAAGTGGATTTTCATCCAATACGAAATTAATCATGTTAATTGCTTTGTTTATGCTTTCTTTTAGGATATTATGAGTATATTAACATGTATTATAACTCAATTGTGTTATTTCTTGATGTATTTGTCTCAATTGTAGAAGATTAATTGTTCCCCCTTAAACCCTAGGTTGCGATCTTATATTAAATTGTATTGGCTTGGTTTGTTTGTGTATTACAATCCTATTTTGTTATTGTGATAATTATGAGTAGATTCTGATATATTGTAATCCAATTATACTAGTTCTTAAGTAATTGACCTAGGTTGTGAAAAATATTATGAACTTGACCTATGTCTCTAATTTTAGGCTATGAACTAGTGATGAGTTGTTTCTTAATGATTCTATTGGTCTTGTTATTATATTGGTTAATATGTGTGATGATATTACAACCATTTTTTGTTTGAGTTGAGGGTTGATGTTAAGACCTTGATGATGACATTGCGAAGGAGATTGAGTTAGTCTTGTGATCTTTATTCTATACTTCAATTATAGTTAGTTGTTATTAAGTGATGTTGTTGTGTTGAAGTACACCTTATATTATGATTGATAAGGTTAGTATGATGTTGAATTGGAATGTCTTGAACTAGGGATTATGAGTTGTTGTCTAATATGTAAATGTTATAAGGATGGTGATAACTTACCAATGTACCTTAAAATGATGTGACTATGTAAATGTGCTAACCTCAATTATATGAATTGTAATGAAAGGACAATACTCATGCAATTTCTATTGAGCTATGATGATGATTATACAAGGGATAGACCTATGACCTAAACTATGTTTTGTTGATAATGGGCAACTTAAAGGCGTTTAAATGAGATGTTATCTTAGCACCGAGAGAACTTGACAATGGGAGGTATTGACTTCCTGTAGAGGAAAATTTACTCTATAGGTCCACATTAGGTGTTGACTCCCCTATGAAGGATACTCACCCTATGGATTCTCATGAGATGAGGCTCCAACTACCAAATATAATGTAGAGAGTTAATACCTATCTCCTAGATCCTTAACTATGTTTCCCCCATAGGAAAACTAGGCTAGTGGATCCATCTAGAAAGCTATGTTTAATTTTTGTTCTGCTTTGGCCGGTAGACCACCTTCAATTGGTGTAAGGTATTACAATCATAGGATTCCACATTTATCACTTGTGGTCTATGTCAGTTAAGGCAAGTGTTCCCTAAATAAAGATGAAATAATGAAGTACAACTAACTAGGGTGATTTAAGAGGTTTGACCTAGACTAGGTAGGGGTATGGGACTCTACCGGCCTTGCACTAGTTTGCCTTGAAGGAATCTTTAGGAGGTTGTTCTTATATGTGTATATGGTAATAACTATACATGCTATGTGTATGATGATCTTGCACATTGATGATACTATATGATGATTGGCTTCACTTATGAACATGTGTTTGGTCGCTATTGCTAAAGTATGATGACACATACTATAAGTGATATGCTATGTGAAGGTGGACATTGGTCATGGTTCTTGTTGGGTTTACTTAATTAAGTAAGGTTATTGTGTTTTCCTTAGTCATTGCACTACTTAACTTAATGAGGTTTAATGAATAATTGTCTTTCTTTGGTTATGATGTATTGAACTCTTATCCATGCTTGTTGATGTTATAGCTTGATGGTGGAGTTGTTTTGATTATGAGCTCAATTTTGTGATATGCATGTTGGCTTGACTAGACTTAGCATTGTTGGTTTTGTGATGTACATGCGCTTGATTATGTCTTATTGATTGGTATGGTTTTTTTGAATGTGTAGAAGGCTTTTCAAAGTAAATTACATACTTTAATGAAATGTCCCTTTCTAATATGATTTTACGATATGTGTGCATATGGTCTTATACTTAGTAAAAGTGGTGTATTAACCCCATTTTCTCTCTTTTTCCCAACATTTTGGGTTCGGTCCTTCAAGGGATTTTGAGACGACTTTGAAAGAAGTCTTCGAATTCTCACTGATTCAATTATGGTAGGTTTTGACTTTCCGAGGGCAATGTCACTATCAAGCTTTTAATATTGTTCTAGTTATAAGACTTCTATTCGTTTCCTTTTCAGTTGAGTATTAAACATTGTATAGGATGTATATGGCTTTATTACATTGATGTATGAGATATGTCATTTGATATAATCTTATTTAAGATGATTATGAGATTAGACATCCGGTTTTAAGGCTATGTTAAATATGTTGTATATCTATGTGCAATAAAAGTAGAAGTCTATGAAATCTTCTTATACCAAGGGTCTATGTATACTCGATATGACTATATTTTATTTATATGAGAAGTCTATGTAAACCTCAAGATAGATATAGAAAAGTTTTAAATTGTCTGTATTTTGTCATATGAATATAATGATGTAAGCTAAGAGGCTAGTCTTAGTCCTCAAAGAGGACGACGACGCCACTAACATCTAGGGGGTGCTCCCCGAATGTGATAGGAAAGTACTTAGATGATGATTTTTATTATCATATGGAAGTAAATGATTGAAGCTACAATTTTCTGATCACAAGGAACTTGTGTCATTTATATCATGGGGCCTTGTTTATAATCAGCTTCTCACTTGTTGAATCGAGAATGTGATTTGATAGTGGGATGTGAGCACTTATTAATGTGTGTCTGTCTATATATATATATATATATAAATACACACACATTGTTAAGTCTTGATAACTATGAAATTCTTTTTGGAACCGAAGGCATGACTATAAATATATCTATACATTTACTTAAGGCCCAATATTATAAATGGAATAGGGTTCCTCATCACTAGAAAATTTATGCTTCAAATATTACCTCCCATATAATAATAAAACAATAAAAAGATGATAAGTCTAAACACTTCACATTATAAGAGAATGCAAAACTGGGACATAATCTTTGTATTCTTTTAATTTTTGCAAAGTTTGAGATGGAACCTGATCTATTCCGGTGATCATTAAGGAATGTCATTCAATAAAAACTAATTTGTGAAATAAACAAGTCTCTAGTTTCTATTCAACGACTTGTTCAATAAGATGGATCAATCTTTTTTCAAGAGCCATGATTGTAGTAGGGAAACGTTGTTAGAAATCATATTAATAGTTGTGTCCTATTAATTTTATTTTCATTATATCGGATGCCCCAAAGAAAACCTCTTGTGAGGTAGGGGTCCTATGCGAGAATTTCCGCGTCATATTTTTCTCATGAAAGATGAGTCAATGACGTGAAAACTCTTTTTCGAGTTCTAAAAAGAGAAGATTCACCACCTAATAAATTAAATGTGCATTACAAAACCATCCCACACTAAACTAACAAAAAAATAATTTTAAATTTTTTTTAAATAACAGGCCGGGTAAGGATTTAAGTAAACTCGAAAGGAACGTATTAGACACCTTACGAGGTCCAAAATGAGAGTACTAGTTGAATCTTGTGAATTATGTATGGAAAATGTGTGGTAAAAATGTCAATAATTCAAAATATGTCGTGGTAAAATAAGAAAAACTTAATAGATTAATGAAAAAAAGACTAAGGGGGTGTTTGGATTAACTTTTAAAGTTACTTGAAACTCAAAAGTAGGTAGCTACCTACTTTTAATTTTCTGTTTTCTTTTTATACTTTGAAGCCTTAAGTAAAACGCTTTTTGTTTGACCAAATACATAAAAAATTAAAAAGTACTTCAAAAAACTCTTAACTTATTTATATGTGTCACTGAAATTTTAAGCACTTTTAATTGTTGAAGTATTTGGGTAAAGCAAAAACACCTTTTTAAAGCTTAAAAATTACCAAAAAAGAGTCAAAAGTGGAAAGTTGGTAGTTCCCAACTTATTATTTATGGTTTTTTACTTATAGACCACTTAAAATCCAATCCAAACACCCTTAAATTATTAAGTAAGGAATCATTTGTTAATTATCACTAAATGGATACAGTGAAAACAACTTAAAACGTGAAACTTTTTGTTGCGTAAAATTAAGGTAGATGAAGAAAGTCAGGTAACCAAACATAAGACTTAATTTACTAGTTAACATGCTAAAAATATATTGATCAGATAAAATATTTACAAAGAAAAAAAAAAGACAAAAGAAATATGAGACTTACTATTACCGAAAAATTTGTTGTACTAACAAATAGTTAAAACTTTAAAACAAATATACAAATTTATTACATGGACTAAATTACCATATTTTAAAGATATATTAATTCTATCTATCCAAAGTACATAACATTAAAAGACAAGGTGAAATTATGTATCATGTGAATTTAGACATGAATTACAACCAACGATTCATACAAAACTAGTTAAGTCATATCGTTAAGGAGTTCAATTAAATAATGCATGCTCTCATGCCATTAGAAAAAAAGGAAAAACATACAATATTCTTAATTAAAAAAAAATAGTTTGACGAAAGTAATTGAATAGAACAAATAAAAAGAAAAACTAAGTTGACAATGAGAAGAGTAAAGGGTAGAGAAACTAACTTGGTCAAATAAATATACATTAAGGTTAAAATGAAGTAATTTTAAATGATAAATAATGGGGAAAACCTATAAATAAAATAAGTTCAACCTCAAATTAGGTGGCGAGTTAACATAACAGATGAATATATATATATATATATATATATATATATTCGATTAGAAATATGAAATTAATTTATAGGTATGTCAAAATTGGTATCAACAACAACAACACTCTAACTGATATGTATCTTGCACAAATAATGTGTGTGTCTACACCTAAAGTTGTTGGGCATAGATATTAATGTATAATAATTTTTATCCTTTAGATTAGGATTTCACTACTATTTCCTATTGTCTAGCTATATGTTTTCTTTATTCATGTATTTTTTTCCATGTGGACTTCCAATAGATTCTGCATTTTAGTAGCATTGTATCTTATCAGATCATAATGTATCATTGGTTTATATTTGTTCTATATGAGGAAAACATAAATCATTGTTTACTCCTATATATAAATTATTTGTATGGTATCAAAATATTTTATATCCTGAAAGATGTCTATGTTTTTGCTAGGCTAGTCGAAAGGAGAATCGGGACTATGTGAGGTTTAAGGTCATCAAGAAATGGGTGGGATGTTATTCTGAAGTTTGAAAGCTCATCAAGAAAATAAAGGAAACTTGTCAGAGAATTTTTACCTACAAACATTATTAGTGACATAATGATTTTAGTATTTTAAAATATATCTCGATGGATGTTTTTCTATAAAAAAAAAAGAGATAAGAAAAATTGTCAGGGATGAGTACTTGCTATGGTCAAGAACAAAAAATAGATAATTATGAAAAAAAAATATTTTTATTAAAAATTAATAAAAACATGGAGTGGAATACTCATAAGTAGGAACAAATTACTTATTGTTAATATTGGAGAAATATGCAATTTCAAATCTTGTATCTTCCTTTAAAACCTATGAAGAATATTAGATTTTCATGACCCTCCATGTTAATTTCTTTATTTTATTATTATTTCAACATTTTGGGACTAATTGTTTTGTTATTGAATCGCTCATCTTTGATTTTGTACAAGTTTTTGTATTTTGGCGCCTTTCAGTCTTAAACGGTTAACTTCAATAGATTGTTGAAGAAGACAACTTAAAAATATCATTATGACAGTTTCATCAGTGATGTAAGGGCCATATTACAATAGGGGCATGGTTGATTCAGGTCCTGAGACGTTTGGTGTGAGTTTGTGTTGTTAGTCGTTCCAACTTAATGCTTCAGCCAAGGGCTGACTTTGGTAAAAATTCTTGCTAAACGTACTTGGATGAAAAATTATGTCAATGCAATTATCTTTGGAATGTTGATTTTCATCTTGAATGACCTTCTATGCAGTTGTTTAGGCTTGTTATCTCATTTTTAGCTTTCTTGTGGTTTTAAGCTTAAAATGTAACTTGGTTGTAGGAACCACATTTTTTTAAAAAAACCTCGGATGATGTTTTGACGGTTTAGTTGAGTTCGGAATTCCAAATATGATGGGGTAACATATTTCATTTGCGCACAAAGGATTTCCAATGAATCCTTGACACTATGTAAGAAAATTTGGAGTTTGAGCAAACAAGCTAAAGTGTTGATATTTGTTGTAGGCTTTTAGAGACTAGATATTAGACTTTTAGAGACAATACTTTACATTTAGTGACCAATATTGTGTATTTATACCAATTTTTTTTTGGTATGTATATAAAAATGGCGATTCCACCATCACTGAGCTAGGATTTGAGTGATCTGAAGTGTTTTGTTATTGTTGGGAGAGTGTTGGGGATGTGATTAAAAGATTTTATCGATCCTCTATTTGAGGTAAATTTGACCTCAAAGTTATCACCTTAGCTTTATTTTCTTGGTAATTTTGCATGTTGTTGTTAGGGCTATTTTTGGGGCTTCAATTGTGTTATATTTCTGAAGACAAGATCGAAACTTAGTTTGGGATCTTTTTGATGGTGTCAATATTGATATTTTCGGTGGGGGTTGCACATTCCAGTTTTGACTCAATTTTTGGTCTATTTCCATGTGATGTGATTTTAGTGTCTAAACATTTTCAATAATGTTGTGATTGACACTTTGATAGTTTGGCGGTGTGTGGAGCACTTGTGTTTCACTATAAGGTAGGTTTCGGTCTACTTTCTTGATTAACTTCATAGATGATGGTTGGTATAGATTTAATGTACTTTCATGCGGTATTTTTCGCGTATTTTTTTTTTGATGTTATCCTAACCTTTCTTCATTATGCAAAGCCTTGGACTTATTGTGGGTTTTGGGAGGCTTAGTTCAAACTTTGTGTTTTCTTGTGTTGTAGATGATTTTTCTTATCATTGTTAGATTGGATATGATGTTTCCATAAACTATACTGAACATTAGATGCTTAGGGTTCTGATTTAGAGCCTCATAGTTATAGTTTGAACCCTTTAGGGCATGTTTTATGACGCTCTTCTTGTGATGATGCTTGTGAACTTGGTGGCTTATCGTAGTCGCTGGTTGGTTCTTATTGTGCACGATCTTGGACAAGAGCAATGTTATTAAGGTTGGGCATTGTCCCATGAGTTTTCTCCTTAATAATGATTTGACATCTCTTTTAGGTACCTTTGCTTGTTTATTAACGGTAGGCGTGTTGTATCCTTATTGAGCATTTGCTTATACTATTTGCCCAATCCGTATGTGAGGATCAGAGTTTGATTCCAGGTTAGTACTCTCTATATTTGTAGTGTGGTTTCACTTGTTTCTTAATTATTTGGTTTCTAGTGTCTTGCTTGATTGCTTGTGATTGTACGCATTTCATTGTTTGCTGATTTTCATGAATTGTATGGTACCATCCCAACCCATACATTGTTATATTTATTATTCATGATGATTGTTTTACTCATTTTTTATTCTAAATTGGTTTTAATGGACTTGTACCACCTAGATCACATGACTTAATAAATCCCCTCATTGCTTGATTCTATAGGAGCCTTGTACTTATTGTAGGTGTTAGAATTATTAGTATAGGTTGTGTCTTCACTTGTATCTTAGATAATCTAACTTATCCTTGTTAGGATTAACTCGTGGTGTCCTTATACTTGGATGGACATTAGATTCTTTGGGTTGTTTTTTATCGCCTCTTAGTTATGATTTGTCCCTTTTAGGACTTGTTCTATGTCGTTCTTCTTAAAATTGATGCTTGCGTCCTTGGTGGTTCATTGTATCCTTGGATTTTTCTAGCTTTTCTTTGTGATGTTTAAGGTTCACATCACAAAGTATACATGTTTCTAGCTTTTCTTTGTAAATGGTGTAGGGAATCTTCCCTAGGGTTTGCTCCCCCTTTACACTCTATTTGGATTATTTTTATTAATGTTATTGTATTGTTACCATACATACAATGTTTTATTGTTGTTACATAAAATATATTGTATTGTATTGTTAAATTTCATTGTTACTTAACAATGAAAATCCTCATTTATGGAACAACCGATTTGGTGTTTTCTAATTGGTACTTAATTTCTATTTCGAATTATCCATATTTAATATTTCATAATATTATTTTACTCATTTCCCTATACTTTTTAATCCCAATAAAAACACCTACCCTAGAATGTATAAGAACATTTTAGTAAATTTATAAATTACGATGCAATACAATAAACTCAAACCAAAAAATAAAAATGTTATGAAACAACAAAAATATAATACAATCTAGTCAAACATTGTATCTACCATATAGTACATTACAACATAGTACAATACAATACAATACATTATTAAATAATGGGTACCAATGATTTAAACAGAGTGTTACTGATTAGATCTCTATTCTTGGTCCCTTTACTTTTGATTAGATATGGGCATGTTGTATCCTTTTTTAGCTTAAAATTATACTCTTGGACCTGAGGTCATCTGTGCGGATCATTTGCATCGCTGGTTAGTACACTTTTAATTTGTATTGTGGTATCATTGGTTGTATAATTATTTTATTTTGAGTGTTTTTTTTTGAATGCTAGTGATCGAGCACATTATATTGTTTGCTCATTCTCACGGATTTCATGGTAGGATCCCAGCCCATGAATTGACAGATTTATTCTTTATGGTCAACTACTATTTTCCTCTATTTTACACTAAACTTGTTTTGACGGGAGTCATTCCACCTAGATCCTTTCACCTATTTATTTTTGAGAATACAAGCGTTAGAGACGTGCTACTTATTATACTTGAGATATTTGAGGCATATGGGATGTGCTCAATTATTATTTGACAAATTGGTGTATTAACGCCCTCATGGAAGCTTTTGGTCTTACTAGTTCATCGGGGTTTACTTAATAGGTAGGCGGCCCCATTACTTGTTATTCACAGTTCGAGGTCATTCTTCTTCTTTGAGGTTGATACTCAAAGATCGAGACACTTATTTCCATTCCAAATTCTGATATTGATGGTTCGAAGTCGTTATATGCAGTCTAACATAGATTTTTTGTTGTTTGAGGTCGGTACCAATGGTTACATGTTTGGATGATTAGTGATGGTTTTGCTACTCACTCGACATTCATATGCATTACTATCACTAGTACTTATTTTTTCATTATACCCGTTTTTTTATATGGGTCGATTGGGTATGTTGTTGTTTATACCTACTGGCTTATGGGGTTAAGTTAGGTTATAGTTTAACTACATCCTATTCTCTATTATTTTTTATTATTACCTAGTAGGTTTTGGCTTCATATTTTTCAACTCTTCATCTTAGATTTTGCATTTTTTGTCCAGTATATGGATTTATTTGGAACTCTTCAACTTAGATATTTCATTGTTCGGTTCCTTAATTGGATTTATTTTGCACTCTTCATTTTTGGTTTTCATCTTTGGTTTTGCATTGTTTCACTCACGTTGTATTTTATCAAAGAACCACTTTATGTTTCCAGTCTTTTTTAAGATTTGTAAAAGCTATTGATTAATATAAATATTTGAAGTGGAACATTAATATGAAATAACATTTTTTCAGTAATATGAAAATATACATTACCAATCAATCACGAATAAAATATTGAGCATAAATGATATACATTACGGACAAATTAATAATCAGTTAGTAAGATGCCAAACGAATTATTCATGAGTTCTTTTTGTTTTTTCTAATACTAACCAATTAGTAATGAAAGTTACAAAAGTAGATATTCGTACTTACAAATTTAGAATTTGTTGGTAATTTACTAAGGAAATACCAACATATTTTTTTCTTAACTGATATTGCTAATCGATTACCAATGTAGTTTGGTGAATTTACTATCGAACTCACCAACCAAGTTGTTGTCTCTTATATAATTTCTAACGCAATATTTAACATATTTATTTTATTTTAATATATTTTCTAACATAAAACCGAAAAAATGGAATATTGAATAACCAAATTTACTAACTCTTTTAGCCTTACTTATTAAACATACAAACAAAATTTCAAGTAAAAATTGGTTGGTGAATTACCAACAAAAATTTGAAGGCTACATTTCAACAATTGCCAACGAGTTGTTTATGTGTTTACCAACTAAATTTTAGTCGGTAATTTTTCTAACTAAATGAAATGGGATGGTAAAATTAGTGATAAGCATTTTAGCAACGAATTAATATTAGTTGGTACTCAGTTGGAAAATTCATTAGCTAATAAATTTATCAACCAATAATCTTTTTGGCAATTTAGGGGATTTTTGTGGTGTAATTATTCTTACCATTTGTCTTATGGAGAACTGTTGGTCTTTAGAACATTTTTATGTTATTATTTTATTATTATATTATAAAATCTCATCATATTTTATCTCAAAAATCTGTTTATATTATCCTCCTTAGTTCTGCCTTGGTCATTGGTTTCAGACGTTTAGAAATGCATATTTTGTTAGGTTTTGTTGAAATTAAACATTTGGTATAAATGCTCTAGTAAAAGTTTTAAATTGGTCAAAGTGAAACATTTCCTGATTGGTGAATTTGATACCCCTCTCCTTATTTCATTCTTTTACCCATCCATTATACCTTGTAACCTATATAACTTTTAGGCGACTTATCTTTACTATTTACTATCCTATTATCTTCCTATTTTGCTGGGAAGATTCCTTCAACTACAAATAGTTGTGCTCTTAAATTTTATTTGTAGATACAAGAAAAATATAGAGTTCTAGAAGTTTGTCAACAAAGAGAGTTCTTATTAGTTGAAGTAAGGTGTATGTTTCCTGGAACTTTGCACACAACTTGTAATACCTCTAAAACGACTTAGGTGAAACTAGAGTCTAACATGCTTGTAATGAGGGTGTAAGGTACTTATATGAGTTATAATAGTGTGTAAAGTCATTTTGTCATGTTTCGTGAAGTTTAGAGGTCAAACGTCCATGACGTTTGAAAGGTTTGCCTTGAAACGATCCTTTGGGTTTTAGCATGTTTCATCGAGTTTTATGTGTTCGTTTGGGATGAAATTTATATGAGAGGTCCTAACTCGTATATAATCATATTCGGGTTGGAAATGTCTAGGAAAACATCCCCAAGGACCACCCTTTACAAGAGCCAAAAGTTGTCAAGCCAGCCCAAGCTATGGTGGGGCAATCGACGACCAGTAGGTCACTCGACTCCCCGTAGGTGGGAGGCATACGCTGACACTTACTCGTGGTCGGAAGAGCTTCCAAGGCCGATTCTCAGAACCAAACCATTTACCAATAGGACGGACTGTTGGGTGTGAGATGGCCCGTCGACGGGTCTCTCTTTTGCGCATCTTTACTGTTAAATGCAAGGGTGAATTGGTAAATTCTCCATACATCAAAATAATAGTGGGACGTTTCCCAATGGTTTTCTAGGTATTTTAAGAGGTTATATAAGTTCTAATTACCTAGATGAACTCATTCTTCAAAAATTGAAACCTTAAGTCTCTTAAGTAATTCTCTAGAACTCCATTGAAGCCAAAACTCATGGAAGACGTTGGATTGGAGATTTGATTTGTGATTCTTCATAAATTTCGTGGATCAGATTAATTGAGGTATGATTCTTCATCCTTGAAACTCTTTTCATCAAGGAGACAAAAATTCAAAGAGATTTCTAAAGTCTTTAAAATATGAACTTGTCCAATTTTATAATTTATCCATGGGTTTTTGCATTTAAGGTTTTGAATCATTGTATATTGATCAAATTGTTTTTAATTAGATGGTTTTAACTTAAAAACTCAATGAACCCATTTAATTCATGAACCCTAGTTCATGACTACTTTGTGAGTGAATTTACTATGCCTTAATGATTGTGAATTCTAATGTAGTTTTCATTGGGCTATTGGATGATGTAAAAATTGTATAGAATTGACGTATAGGATGTCTTATATTAATAAATATATATTTAAATAACCTAGATTCATCAAGTATTATGATTTTTCTACTGAATTCAGGATCATGGTCATCGGTAAAGGTCTTTTAGTATTATATTGAATGATTTAGATATGGATTTAACTGGTGAGAATAGATTGGTGGTACGCTTCCCTAATTCTATTTATGTTATTTAATATAGCTCTTTAGTTATGTTGTAATTGGTGTGGCCACTTATTGTGACGGTGCTTTGTGCTTTACTCGTGAATGATGTAGTCTTGTTGGCGTTACATTATGTATTATGATGATCATAGATTTGTCGGCAACTACTTGATATAGTATGTTTATTTCTGTAGTTGATTTAGGTGAAGTATGATCATATCTATCTACTTGTGAGTAATTGTATAAATATGTATTCTTTTATTGATATTAGGTGATCATGTTAGACTTTGACTATGTCCTTATGTGCGTAGTATTCGAGTTGATGCACGATTATTCCTAATTTATGCCATAAGTCTATGACGATTATACTGATGATGTTATATTAGTGTATAGGGTGACTTATAGTTGAAAATGGTTATTACTATGTGCTTCTAGAATGATATGATATATGTGATAAAGTGAAGTATTGGTGTGTCTTGTGTGGTAGAATTGTGTTTCTTACTTGATACATGTATGATTGTACGTATTAGATGTCTTGACTAGGATGTTAAAGCCTCTTAGTCTTCTTTTTATGAATTAAATGTGACCTTGAATGTTTCTAAGAAGGTCCTTTGTGTGGAACCTTCAATCTAGTTTTAAGGCTATGATATCCTTGAAGTCGAAATCCGTAATGGTATATTCCTTGTATGAATGGTGGACCTAAATTTTGTTTGGTGGAACGGCATGAAATCATCCTTAGGAAAGTCATTAAGCTATCATATTCACGACTTAAAGGAAGCCCTAGCGGATCTCATTGGTAGTGTGAATATGATTAGGTTATGAACTAAATATTGAACCTCTTCATGTGATCCTTTGTGTGAACTAATCTATGAGATTAAAGGCTAGAAACTAGTGATTATGGTAAGGGATGTGTCTCTAGTTAAAGAATGAGGCTAAAGTGCAAAGAAACCCTTCATATTCCTTAACCATGTCCCTGCATGGTATGTGACCAAGTTCTACGATTAGCAAGTAGAACACCCTCCATTGGAGTAGGTTAAGACTCCGGAATCCATGCCTTGCTACAATGGACTAAGTCGGTTATTGCCTTTTCTCATCATATGGGATACCTACTAGTGTTGGAGAAGTCCTATATGATTTTTAGGTGGTGGTATGAGACGCTATCTAGACATTGCACAATGGTCTTTGAGGTGGTTAGTAAGCGAGTCACTAGGTCTTCTCCAAGACCATTACTTGAATGCCCTGATATGATGAATGTCTCTTAAATGAACTAATGAAATTAATTACTTAAGTTATAAAGAATGTTAAATGAAAAAGTACTTACCTAGAGCAATTAAGGGTTGTCTAGTTAACGTGTGAAGGGGGCATAGGAATGGCCACTTCATAACTTAACTATATAAGTTTTAAGAATGACTCTAATTAGGAAAGTTGGTTGATTGAGTAGGCATAATCTAAATTTAATTAGTCTGAAGAATTATTTAGGTAATATTTGAGAGGTCAAGTATGAACATTCTCTTCTTGAATTACTTTAGTATGTCTTTTGATAACCTTTGTGAGGAGGATGTCATATAATATGTATGTTGTTGTATTAAGTGAGATGATCTTATCCTATTTACTCTATAAGATCTTTTAAGTGTGTTTGAAGGGATTATATGGGCGGTTTCTTCACAACTCAATCAACTGAATATCAGAATCATTTTTGGTAGCAGGATCTCATGTTTATGTGTTTTGTTTGTAATGAGTATATTTATCTCATTATAGGTTGTCTTAAGGATCATTTAGGTGTGCCTAGAGACGGTGTATGGGAAGTCTCTCTTTGTCTTACATAAGTGAGTCTTAGGATAACCTTTAGTGAGAGGATTGCTTGCTAGAAATTATTCAATGTGAAGTTGAAGAAATTCACTGTAACATTGGAATTAGTAACTGTAAAGTTACATAGATGACTATAATATTCCTTAAATGTGATAAAATGTTTATGTTTTTATTATGTGTTTCTAAAGTGTTATAATGTTGTTTTTATGCTTATACTACGATGTTTTAATCAAAAGAGCATATTTCCATTAAATGTCCATTTCCATAAGGTGCAATTGATTCAACATAGCTCAAGGACCGCACAGAGTCGTCACAAATTCTATACAGATGTAAGGAGAAGAGCATTAGTGTTTGAAGTAAGTGATTGGGTTTACTTGAAAGTTTCACCAATGAAGGGTGTTATGAGGTTTACTAGAAGGGGAAACATAGTCCCAATATATTGGACCATATAATATTTCCAAGAGGATTGGTAAGGTAGCTTATGTGTTGGAGCTACCACAAAGTTAACTACAATTCATCCGGTATTTTATATCTCCATGCAGAGGAGGTGCATGAATGATCCTTAGCTTATCATTCAAACAGAGAATATTTAGATTAAAGATAAATTTTCTTATGAGGAAATTTTGGTGCAAATCCTAGACTGCCAAGTTCGCAAGTTGAGAACAAAAGATGTAACATCGATCAAGGTCCTTTGGAGGAACCAATTTATTGAAGAAGATACTTTGTAAACTGAAGAGAACATGAAGAATATATATCCACATTTTTTTGACGGAGAAAATGCAGATGAAGGTACTAATGTTCTTCTGAGTACTCTTTATGCTATGGGTAAGCATGTTTTTGTAGGTGCATTTTTCTTGTGGTACATTTGGACTTGATGTTACTCCCTTATTCTAGTAAGAATACCTTCATTCTAAGAAAAATGTTCCAAGGGTGATATATTGTAACATCTTGCAACTAGAAAGAAACTAAAAAAAGTTATATTCTGAAAATACTTATTTTATGAAAGAATAAGAAAATTTGGAAATTTCTAGTTAGTTAAAAAGTGAGTTTCATATCAACTTCAAACGACCATAACCCTAGCTAAGGATGCACATAGTTACAAATATGGTTAGAAATCCCTTAGAATAATATTTTCATGCTACTGAGTTTGCGCAATTTCAATGTCGTATGAGTTAGTTATGCCCTTCAGAAGTTGGGCTATTGGACTAAGCAAAGTCTAATTCAGATTTGGGAAGGGGCATAGTTGTGTTTTACATAACTAATTAAGTTAGTTCTGTTTTAGGAATTAATTGGGGTAAAACCAGGCATTTGTTTAGCTTAGAAAAATAGAATTCACGCTAGAGCTTGCGGAAGAGAGAAGAGAAGAGCAAAGAGTAGTGAAATCAAGAATCGCAGGAACGCTCAAGCTTTGCGCTTGTAATTCGTATGAAGAGGGGATCCCAAAAAAGTTATGTGAGATCTCATTGTTTTGGGTTAGTTCAGACACACACCAATCTTGTTTTATTCAACAAATCTAAGATATTTGAATGTTAAGAAAGTGAGTTCTTGAACATTGTTGAAATATTCATTGAATTCTAGATGGTTGTGTTGTTAAAATTTTAATTTATATTTTTTGGGTGATTTTGGGTTGAATCTATTTTATATCTAGGTTAATAATGATCCTAAGTGTTTGGGGAAAGAATCATGGAATTTACGAGGGTTTACAGGTGAAAATGAAGGAAAATAAGACGAGAACATCTACGTATAAGGGTTGGGACATTGTGCACCTCATAGCCCCAAAGGACAGAATCAGTCTGTAGAAACATGGGGCATTGAGTCAGCAAGAGCGCCCCACCGTGATCTCTGTATGACGAGGGTTGGATCCCCATCCTCTTAGAGAACTAGGGACGCTAGTTCTCCCCATTCTTCTCCCACCTTTTCGTACTAGTTGCTATGTGATGTGCCTATGTTTCCTAGTTCAGTAACACTCTAAGGTACATCTAAATATCATGAACTCATTCATAAAAATGAGATCATGAACCTTGGATCCATAATTCAATTCAAGGAATGTTAAGATCAAAACAAAAGAAGTAAAGAGTCAATTCTATAAGTTAATAAGTAAGTCAAAACAAAATTCTCAATATTTTTCAATAGTCTCTAGCAATGTTATTAACTTTTTTTTAAGACTTGAGTTTCAAGCTATGTAAAGAATAAAGAGATGATTTTCCTTCTCAAAATTACAAGGGAACTAAGTATATCCTAAGAGTTTATAAATGTTATAACATTAAATATAAAGAGGAAACTAAGATTTCCAAAAGAGTTTTGAGAAAAAAAAAAGGGAACATTGATTCCAAGAGATCTTTTAAAGTTAAATGTTAGCAATTATCTCAACCCACAAAATTTGTTTCAAAAAACATGAGCTAAGTATATTTTTGGGTGTAATATTGTGCACCTATAGGGGGTGCGAGTTCATAATAACTCAAGTCTCCATAAACCATCTAGCCATAATATGTATTAATGTGTCATATTTTTTAGACAATCAAATAAGTTAAGCTAGTGGATCCACTAAGTTAAGTAGTTTTATGCGACGACAAAGTATGGACAGTTTAAGAAGCATGGGTAAGACGATTTATCTTAACTTTGACTCATAATGGTGGTTGTTAGTTAGAGAATCTCCCAGAGAAATTATATTACTTATTATAAAAGTAAGGCTGAGCTTGTTATTGAATTTCTATAACAAACTAAATTGTTTACATTTTACAAGCTTTATATATATTTCCTGTGTCTTATTGCTTTATGTTAAGTTAAGTTATTAATGAATTTAGCAAAGCCAGCGTCAGTTTTGTTTCTTACTCTTTTAAAGCTTTGGTTGTTGTTTTTGCATTCCAATTCGCATACTCGTAAATTCAATGAATTGATGTCAGTTGGATAGCTTTTTCTTATAATGCAGATGCAGGTAGCTAGGATCCGCATCGGGCATACCGTTGATCCAGTGAGCAATTCAAAGTCTGTTAGTGAACCTCCTTATACCGGAGGACGTCTCTTATTCTTGTTTTTTTAAGTTTAAGTTGTTAGGATGATTGGAGGTCCTGTCCCAAAAACCCTTCTTATTTTATAGTCTTAATAGACTCATAGTTCTTTAGTCTTATTATTTCAGTTATAAACGTAAAGACATGAGTTTCCACTTTGGATAATTTTAAGTTATCTTGCGTACTTAAGTCTTCCGCTGAATAAGTAATCAATGCCAAGGGTCCGCTCGAGGCCAGCAATGGTATTTCAGTGTCTGCCACGTCAGGGTGTAGTCTCGGGGGTATGACAAATATACTTAATATAACTTAAGTCAATGCAATAACAAAGAACATAACACGGTGAAACTTAATACTAAATATGTAACGGGTAACCTGGTCAATACACTAGAATATGACTGTTGGAGCTACTATTTATGGACATAAAAGAACATGAGTAAATATGGAGTACGATGTATACGTCCCATCGAGAGGGAGCAAATATACGTTGTGTAAGGGTACAAATACATGAGTCTCATGATCACTAAGTATAATGCCCACTGAGGGGACATAATATACAGGGGCACATAGTTCTCGGACTATGAGGGTGATTGACCCTAGTCCAACTCAGTAGTAAGTCTACCATTAAATGTATAAAATACAAAATAATTATATACCTCATAATTCTGACATGCTAACTAAAAATGCAACGTTAATTAGTGACAATAAATCATTTGAAATTGATGGATGTATACATATCTTTATAATTTTGTATATGAATATGAAGAAAATTATTCATGATTTAAGTTTTAAAATGTCCAACAATTTTAATGGACATTTTGATAATTGAAATTTTAATTTATACAAATTTAGACTCGAAAAATAACATATGCACCAACTGAAAATTCAAAAATCTATATAACAGAAAATGAAAATTACATTTCGTAGATTTAAGTACAACGAATATAAATTTCTTATTATATTATTATCCTATAGATAATATTTATTCTTAAAACTAATACTAATATAATAATAACAACTCATTTAATAAACTTTCAAAATGTAAAACAATTATATGATATATTTATATAAAAGAGAACCCTATGCCCGCCTATGATATGCAACCAGAAGCAGGAATTTCCTTTTAAATTTATTTATTTCCAAAACTAGTCTTCGATCTGACTTTTATGAAAAGTTTGCGCCATCCGAAGCAACCATTTCCTTTTGAATTTTTTCTATTTCAAAAACTAGGCGTCCTCTTTCATGAAATTAATTAACTTTTATGAAATGTTGTGATTTTAATGAACAGTTGAACTTTTATCTATAGATGTGACTTTTACGAGAAGTGGTGGCATTAATGAAAAGGTGCGACTTATTCAAAAAGTTGTACTTAAATGCAAAGTTGCGACTTTAATGATAAGTTGTGACTTTAACGAAAGGTTGTAAACTTTCTAAGGGTTGCAACTTTTACAAATAGTTGTAACCTTTCTATAAGGTACAATAAACATTTTTTCACACTACCCTTTGTTCTCTATAAACAGAGGGATTTTCTCTCATTTTTAAACAACAAAAATTCTGATCTTCTTCTTTTACTTTTGCAAAATTCAATATTTGTGTGCTTTGCTCCTGTTAAGTAATTTACTAACACATCTCTTTTTGTGTCGATAAGTTAGTGGATAAAATTGTTCCATCTTGAGCGGATGTAGTTCTTCAAACCGCTGTATTAGAGAGAAATAGTTTTCTTGAAGGGACATTGTGCATCAAGTAGACTCTATTTTTTCCTTTCTATGTATTCTATTTTTACATATCATGTTATGTTCTTTTACACTTAATAGTTTATGCATATGATATTAATTATTGTTTTTATCACCTATAAATGGAAGAAACTCATTATACAAGTTCAAAAGTTATAATTGCTTTCTTGTTCAAGTGTAATTTCTTTTTGAATATTTTAACAAATTTTTGAAATTTCTCTTAGGACATAGATAGAATTGTATAATCTATTCCACTTAAATGTTTCTTTTTATTATTAAATGCCATTGTATCTATATTCTTTTTTTCTTCAATATTTTCTTTTTAATGATGATTAAAGAACCAATGATTTATTATTTCTTAAATAATTCATTCATCAGAAGTTTTGACTTATGTGATAATGACAAACAATCAGATACAAGTTTGAATATTAGTGGTATAAATATTAAAGAAAACCCTCATCCCGGTGACGTGGTGCAACCACAAACATTAATTTTCCTTCACATTTTTTAAAGGCAAA
The DNA here is from genome assembly GCF_036512215.1 of Solanum lycopersicum. Classification (NCBI taxonomy): domain Eukaryota; kingdom Viridiplantae; phylum Streptophyta; class Magnoliopsida; order Solanales; family Solanaceae; genus Solanum; species Solanum lycopersicum. The sequence goes on from NC_090806.1 coordinate 27,160,337, forward strand.
AATACCCTTCATCTGGAAGAACCGTACCCCTCACTAGAAAACACCCCATTTTCCTTTCCAACGCCTATCTTCAATACCATCACCATGTTAATACCAATAGGGACAAAACCAACACTTCGTCCTTACATTGCTGCAACTCCGACTGCAAACAACCTTAAATATCATCCTTTGCTTCCAACTTCTTAAATAAATCCCCCTCTTGTCACCACTTACGCTCTTTCACTCCCTCACGTTCACTCCCTCACGTACACAATGGAATTCAATCGACATCCCCCTTAAACTAGGTAATCGATCTTAATTTGGCCATTATCGCGTTCCTTTTGCTTTAACGTTTATCTGTACAATAGTTCGTCTTCTCCCACTTTAAATTTTCAACCACTTTTATTTTACAAATAAAATCCTAAACTACCCTACTCTGTTTGCTAACAGGCCTGCTAATTTGAACACAAGTTCACTTGCTTCTTATATTCATCCAAAGGATTTACACCAAAACCTCGCCCAAATCAGGTACACATTCATCCATTTGCCACTCACCGGTTACGCCTCCGTTATCTTTCCTCTATAAAATGGTATCTCCTCGAACGTTTGATATCTTCATCCCCTATTATATTTAAATCATTTTAATAGCCATTTGCATTTCATTATTGATCCCTTTGATATTTTCTAAGTAAACACGTGTTGTATTCTACTTTGTCTCCTACTAGGTTTTCTTTTAGAGATAAAACTGTTCATGTGGCAATGGACATAAATGATCTTTAACAAAAACCAACCCAATACAGGTATACATTCATACATTTTTCACTCACCCATTACGCCCCTAAATTCATTCACCATACCATAGTGCCTACTCGTCTGTTTCATATTTCTCTCTCCTATTTAATTTTTATTCAATTTAAAACAACAAATCCGCACCCAATTTGTCGCTCTCTAATACACATGTTATGGACGCAAAAGACCTAACTCATATTGATCCTACAAAACATTCCCAAAAACCTAGACAAACAAGGAATACGTACATAAGTTTAACCCATGCAACATTCATTGAATTTCTCTCCCTCACACCGTTCCCCTGATTTTCATTCTCCGATTAAATCAAATATCCATTTCTCAAATCTATACGCACGTAGGAATATAACGATTGCTGAAGGAACCACACCCACTCCTTCAAATATAAGACCTCCTACAGAACTGCAACGTAACTACAACATTATAACTTTGTATATTTATTCTAATTTCTTATTGTTGTTCACAATTAATATTGAATCCTTACTTCTGAACAAAACTACTTCCAACTCCCATGGAAAGGTCATATGTGAACCTGATAAAATTAAGAATCAACTACCTGCATAGACAGCGCGCCCACATAAGTGAGCATTCGTTCATTCCCCAAGCATACAAGAACCATCTGGAGTAAATTATAAATGATTGCAGCACCTATGTCTTATGTTTTGATAAATTATTATGTCCTGTTTACCTTATACTTTCGGTAACCTGTAAATTCCCATACCTTCCCTAACCCTTCTACTTAGTTAACATTGAATGTGTGGCGACAATGACAATTTATTTTGGACAACTAACTTTCTATTATATTTTTATGCTGTTAAAATTTTTTTCTAATGATATATATCCTTAATTATACCTTGTGGGATGCACTTATCATGCCCCATAACACCACTCTTGGAAGGTACTACTTTTGGATCATCTTCTATTACTTTTTACATTGGAGCCTAGCCCCTATCTTTACCTTTTGAGCACTATGAGATACTTCTTTAAGAATGTCTAAGTTCCTTAATCATATGGGTACTACGATTATATTTTTTAAGGTATGTCTTGATCCCTTAATAATCATGAAAACTACGAGATACCCCTTAGGAATGGGTAAGTTCACACACACTATACCCATTGGGCATGTATAAGTTCATTCATTGCTTATGAAATCTACGAGATGCTTCCCAAGTATGTCTAAATTCATAAGATATGGAGATCTCTACTAGGATACCTTGACTCTACTGCGTGATGGACTCCTGCCTCATGAGACCTAATGGGATAGTCATCATAACAACTAGGAGATATAACTGTGTTTCTCTTTTCTACTTGGATTCCATACCCTTGCTATACTTTAACTTCCTGAAAGCGCACCCTAGAAGATATGGCATTCTCGAAAGCAACCAGCGTACTTGACCTCTAAGAGCTCTTGTACAAGCCCTTTTCATATCATTTATAGCATATACATAATGAAAAGTAGTACAGAATGAAAACTTTTCGCAAAACATTAGAATATCTTAATTAAGATCATTCATGAGAAATCATAGGAAATACTAATCTCAATCTCATCAAAGCTTAGACACGAGAATACTTGGGACACGACCCATACATCAAAACATGGAAATACTTAGTCTATTATAATACTTTGAAATAAAAAACACATATATATGCCCTCGAGTCAATTGCGGACAAACTTCAACTTTGCTTGAATGACTCTAGAATCCAATCTCTCCTTCATGATCCTTCTCACCTTTTACATAAACCTTTAGAGATAATAAAATGTACGGAATTAGTACAAACAATTCTACTAAGTATGGCATTATGCATAAAATCATGAAAATGGACATTTATTAGAAATATGCATCATTTCATTTAAAAATCATATTATAATCATAAGAATAACATTTAACACCTTAGAAAGTCATAAGATTACATTTAGACCATTTATCATATTTTAAAGGTCACTTTACAGTGAATCAATTTCACTATTACAGTGAAATCCCTTCACCGTACAATGAAGTGTCTTAACTTCTCCTTAGACACTTTCTAGCATGCAATTTTGTCACTACAAGTTATCCTAATACTCACTTAAGTAAGGCATAGAGAGACCGCCCATAAAACCACTCTAGGCACATCTAAATGATCCGTAAGACCACATATAATGAGTTACACACACTTACGAATACATCAAACATAAGTAATATGTTATTCTCCTCAAAAGGCTATCTAAACACTTACTTAAGTAAATAAAGAAGATAATTTCCATGTTTGACCTCATCAAGATTACCTAAATAATCCTTAATACTAACTAAGGCTTATATCATGTCCACATAATCAACATCTTCCCTAACTAGAGTCATTTTGAAGACTTATCTAGGTAAGATACGAAGTGACCATTCCTATGTCCCCTTCACACCTAAATTAGACAACCCTTAACTACACTAGATAAGTACTTATTCATTTAACATTCTTTCTTAATTTGAGTCATAACATTCATTAGTTCATATAAGACACATCCGTCACATAAGGACATTCAAGTATTGGTCTTGGACAAGATCTAGTGACTCTAACTAACACCTTCAAAGCTTATTGTGCAATGTCTAGATAACGTTTCATACTACAACCTAAACTTCATAGAACTTCTGTAATGCTAGTAGGTATCTCATATTGATGAGATTAGATAATAACCAACATATACCATGATATCTAGAAATGGAATCTGATGTTCTAATCTACTCCGATGAGGGTATTCTACATGCCAATGGTAGAACTTGGACACAGCCCATGTAGGCACATAGTTAAGGAATATGAAAAGTGTGATTTGTACTCTTTCCTCATCCTTTAACTAGAGCAACTTCTGTTACCATACACACTTGATGCTAGTCTTTGTTCTCATAGAATAATTTACATTAAAGGTTCATATAAAGTGGTTCCATATCTAATTAATAACCCAATCACTTTTACCCTACCAAAAAGGTCTGGTGGGGCTACCTTACAATTGCGACAAGAAGATCATAAAGAATTTCCTTAGGATTGATATGATGCCTTTCCAGACAACCAACCTTATGTTTGTCATTTCTTTACTTTAAGGATACTATTACGGTTTTTGACTTCAACATTCATAACCTTACCACTAGGTTCAAGATTTCACATAAATGACCCTCTTAATGTCATTTAAGGTCTCATGTCATTCATATATACAATACTAAGAGGCTTTAGCATTGTGAGTCAAGACACCTCATATTCACATTCATACATGCATCATGTAAGGGATACAAGTCAATCAAGACAAAACAGAACTACATCAATAAAATACTTATTACATGTAATTCTAGGAGCACATAGAAATAAACTTTATCATCTTTACAACATCCTATATACTACTATCTCGTCACCAATATGACCATCATAGAATCTTATAGTAATGCACGAAAAACAATGCGTCAACACTAAGAATATACAAATAAAGACATAGTCATAGTCTAGCATGATCACCTAAATAGCATCAATAGAAGAACACATGTACTTTAAGATTACTTCTCATATAGATAAATGTTATCCAACTTCACATAATAATTTTCACAAATCATCATAATACATCATGTAGTACCGACAAGGCCATGATCATCATATTACATAAAGTAACGCCAACAAGGCCACATCACATAACACTGCCACCATAAGTGGGCCATACAAATCAAAATATAATTGAAATCTAATTTACATAAAATAAAGGTAATTAGGGAATAGTACCGCCACTCCATCTTCAACACTTCAATCGAATGCTAAATCATTCAATTCAATATCATAGGGCCATTACCCATGACCATATCAAATAATTTAATATAAAAACTATTATACTCAATGAAACTAGGTCAATTCAATATAGATTCATCAGTATAATACAACCTATATGTAAAATCAATACAATTATTACATTAATCAATAGCCCATAGAAAACTACACTAGAATTCATAAGCATTAAATAAATATCACTTAACCCATAAAGTAGTCAAAAACTTGGGTTCATTACATTTTTTCATAGGTTAATAGAGTTAAAATCATCAAGTTTTTAAAAATTCAATCAATATACAATTCCTTAAAACCTTCACTGCAAGAACCCATGGATAGATCATGAAATTTGACAATTCATCTTTGAAACCTTTAGAAAACTTCTTTGAATGTTGGGATCCTTGATGGATAGAGTTTCAAGGATCGAAAAACAGACCCTATTAAAGATAATCCTCCAATTTGATGAATAATATCCACTCAATTCTCTAATTCAAGACCTTCCTTGAGTTTTAGCTCCAATGGAGTTCTAGAGAATTTCTAAGGGAATTTGGTTTTTGATTTTGAAGAATGATATTCTAAGTGTTTGATACATATAAACATGTTTAAAATGCCCAAAAGACCCCTAAGTAACCTACTTTTCTCTTATTTGGACGTTGGGTGAATTTAAAACTTCACCCCTTAAACTTACAGTGACGCTGCGGAGAGACACCACCATTGATGGCCCGTCCCTCGACCAATAGACCCTCTTGTTGGTCCCTGATTTGGGATTGAGTCTTTTCTTTGGCTGCTCCTTTCCCACGCCTAAGTTTCCATAAAAAAACTCATCCCTACGGGGCGGTGACCAACCCACTGGCCATTGATTTCTTCCGAAGGTTGGGCTGTCTTGGGCAGCTTGAACACTCATGAAGGGTCCTTTCTCAAAGACCCTTGGATGGTCCATGGTGATGTTTTTCCAGACGTTTACAAAGCCAAAAATGTTGGTATACCAGTTTAACACATGTCAAATGAATTTCATCCAAAATGAACACGTAAAACTCGACGAAACATGTTAAGACACATAAGGTCGTTTCAAGGCAAACCTTTCGAACTTCATGGAAGTTCTTGGACGTTTAACATCCAAGCTTAAAGAAACTAGACACACTGCCTATAAACACCATAATAAATCATTTAAGGACCTTATAACCTTACGAACCACATATAAAAACATAAAACCACATATGAGGCACATAGATGACTTAGCCGTCGAACGTTTTGGTCGTCCCTTGATGTTTAACGTCCAATGTACCTAAAACTCTAGAAAATGTCTCAATACCACAATATAGACAATGTTAGACCTTAAGCCATCCTGACATCCATTTTATTCTTTATCTTCACCTAAGTTATTTGAGGGGTGTTATATAGATTATTCGTCTCACTTTGCATATCTATTTAGAGTCAAGCATATACTCCAAAATTTGTTTATCAAGCCTTGCTCAACCTTCTCTCATGGAGGAATGTCCTTGAAGTTCTCTCCATGATCAAGTGAATATATCTCTTACATTTAATCATCCTAAATATATTCCGCCAAAAATATCATCCTAACGTTCATTATTCACCAAATCATTCTATCTTAATTCATAGGTGGATTAAAGAGTCTTCTTGCCTTAGCTTTCTTATAACATTCTTCAATACTAGGTGAATATAGTCATAAGATTTCATAAGGGTTAAATTCAATAAATACCCATACTAAGTAATAGTTCAATTCATACTTAGGTGATCTAATCATGATCAATTAATATGGAATACCATCAAGATAAGAAGAATCAATACAAAATCTTCATCAAGTCTCTAATGCCATAAGATCACCATGATCACCCTCAATTAAGTTTTTATAATTCACCATGAAAACACCATAAAAATAGTATATAATAATCATATAAACATCATTGAATGCTAAACACTAGATTCGGATCACAATCAAGCCTTAGCCACAATGCAATCACAACCCTCTCTAGATTGGGGGTTCTTTGGGTTCACAAATCAAGGGGAAACTAGGGGTCTTCATATATGGAAGAATCCATGACTTAAAAAGCTTCACTTTCTGTAAACCTTTATCAAATTTTTCCTAAAAGTTTCTGTAACTTCTCTTCTTCTTCAATGTGGTTTTGGGAGAACTTTGGGAGAGAAAGGTTTTGATTTATTATTTCTTACTAGGTATAGGGTTTTTGTCTTATGAAAGGGGTTAAATAAGTCCTAAAAATTGTTTATAACTTTCTACGAAATTACCCTATCACCCGCACATAAATTTGACCCTTTTAGACAAGTCAATCTCAACTTAAATTTTATGAACTTTTGTCAGGAAACATGTCCGTGACGCGGATATTTTCCCTCATGATTTTCTTTTGAAGCGTCGTTTCAGCAAAGTGGAGCAACATTTTGTCTATGGACCCTTTGGTTGGTCGTTGGGGAGGTTTGCCTAGATGTTTCCAAATAAAATACTCTCGTATACATCTTACGAATTTATAGCATCAAGTTGAACTCAAAACACTACATAAATCCTCTTGAAACATGCTAAGGCATGCTAGCACATCACAACAATAACTTTCAAACGTCACTAGATGTTCTTGAACGTTTCACCTCCAAACTCTCCCAAACTTGACACACTGCCTATAAACACTATTATTAGTTATTTTAGGACATTATCAGACTGTGACTTTATCTTAGGATCTAGTTTCACCGAATTCATTTTAGGGTTCTTACAATATCCCCCATTTCGGAAACATTCGTCCTCGAAAGATACCTTGCTAAACACTTCTCTAAGGAAAAACTCTAGACTAGCTTCCCATTGTACATGCAGTATACCAAAATGTGCATACCCAAATCAAGGAAACAATCCAATTCTAAGCTAAAAATAACTACACCTAATCAGAAAGACCTCATTAAAAGGCTTATTATCCACCACCTAAGGAATAAGCTATACATGCCTCTCTAACATCAATTCTTAATAATAAGGAACATCAAATCAACAAAGAAAATCATAATCATATGAAATTCTTGAAATTTTCATAATTCAATAAAGAAGCACATACCAGAAGGTACATGAGGAGAGCACTATGGATCACCCTTGGATTTGAGAGCAAAGAACCTAGCCTTGGCTTTAGGAACACCTTCCTCACTATTAGCAGAAACTTGCTTACCACTTTCACCTCATCCATAATAACCAGGACTAAACTTCTCGTAGTAACTACACAACTCAAAGTGACTATCTGTAGCAATTCTAGCGTATGCACATCAATGATACATAACAACCTTACATCCTTCAGCCAAGGTGAATCTTAAACAATGGTGAATCACACTTTTACCCTCCTTAGAGAAGTTTATTCACTCAGTTCTTCTAGGAAGGACTCAAACACTCTGCTCCACCAAAGTCTATCAACAGACAACAAAATACATCATGGCCTTCTACCAACATCAACATAACATATATCAACCCATTCATTCGAAAAACAACATTACATCCCATAATTTCAACTATATAAAGTCACATATCCATACTTGGCTTTTCAAAAAACCTTCCTACCTCACTTCTTATAGAGAAAACCTTCTAATAATAACATCGTCAAGACCATCAGATAAGGGATAATAGAGAGAGAGAGAGAGAGAGAGAGCTTATACATCTATGCCATGACTTGAAGAATCAAGAAGTGAAACTTTACTAAGCATCCCATAAACTCCTACTCATAGATTTTTCTTGACTCAAACTGATGAATAAGAGTATATTAGATGTGGTTTTGAGACATCCTAAGAAAATTTTCATAACATTATGCTATGATACCAAGTTGTCACGAACCACATGTATACCCTAGAAGATAGGTCATTCATATATCACAACACGACTTACTTGACCTCTCGGAGGTCTCGTACATTCTCTTAGAAATCTTTCATTGCATATATACAAAAAGTAGTGCGGACTTAAAACTTTTCTTTCAAAATGTAATGCGGAAGTCATCTCATAAAACATCTAACATATGTATCAAAAACCATATATGTCATTATGAGTACAATAAACTTGGGTGAGAACCCATAAATGACTAAACAATGAAAGAATATAAAAGACAACGTAGTGGTGACGACCTCGGATGCAATGAGGACTCACCAATCTTCTTTTCTTGAAATCCTTTAAAACTATACCCCTTGAAGGCAACTCAATATCCTCAAGACCCTATATGGACAACATGTAGGAAATATGCGTTAGTACGATATGTACCAAGTATGGAAACTATCACACCAAACATAAGATATCTCAAAGGGTTATTCAATAATTTACATAATCATAAGAGATAAAGATATAAGCATATCGTGAATATGACAAGCATATTAAAACATCATAACGTTAATGAGATGTCACAATTACATGCTTGTCCTTCTTACTCAAATGAACTACACCACAAGCTACGTCAAAGTATACTATGAAGAGGCTAAAGTAGCATCCCATACTACTACCAAATCTAAGTACATCTCTTTAGTCATACGTGATCATAGTTAACTTCAATAATTAAGACATAAGTTAGTAATGTCATATTAGAACTATTCCCCTAAGCTAACTCAAAACATACTTGTGCGATGGAGGTGAAGCATCACATACTACCTTCACGTACTAAGCATGTCTTTAAGTCACTCTATCTTATTTCATAAAGTCTCTAGTAGCCTTACATCATACAAAAGAGTACTAAACTCTTATGATTTCCTCAAAACATGCTTGTGCAATGAATATGAGGCATCCCATACAAACCCATATACTAAGTCTATGTTTAAGTTATCGTTAACATCTTCACCCTCCATATCCTATCATTACTTAACTTCATTTATTAATATTCTCTCATCTTTAGTATACTTTACTAGAAAAGGAAGCTCTAGTCCAATCCTATCTTCAATATCTTCTTCTTTAATGAGCTTAGGTTATACCTTGTACAATGCACTCACGATGCCCCACAACACCACTCATGGAAGGTACTACTTTTGGATCTTTTTCTATTACTTCGTACATTGTAGCCTAGCTCCTATCTTTACCTTTTGAGCACTATGAGATACTTATTTAAGTATGCCTAAGTTCCTTAATCATATTTGTCCTACGATATACTTTTTAAGGTATGTGTTGATCCTTTAATAATCATGAAAACTACGAGATACCCCTTGGGCATGTCTAAGTGAATACACACTATACGAACACTCCGAGATACCCCTCGGGCATGTATAAGTTCATTCATTGCTTATGAACACTACGATATGCTTATCAAGCATGTTTAAGTTCATAGAATAAAGAGATATCTACTAGGATACCTTTCCTCTACTACTTGAAGGCATGCCACCTAATGAAATATATTGGCATAGTTATCACAAGTAGTGGGTGTGGCACTCCTTTATAATTGGAGTCCAAACCCTTGCTAGACTATCCATATCATTTTGCATATCAACTTGGAGCAAATCTTATACTTCAAGGTTTACTTGTGAACCCTTACTCAACCTTCTCTTATGAAGGGACATTCTTGAGAATCTCTCCATCTTCAAGTACATCTCTCACTTTCATTCAATAATCCTCTATATACAGTAAACAGAACCATCCTAAGGTTCATTATTCACCAATTTATTCTATCTTCATTCATAGGTAGATTAAAGAGTCTTCTAGCCTTAGCTTTGTTCTTACATTCTTCAATACATGGTGAATATAACCATAATTCATTCATTAGAGTTCAATTCAATAAACGACCAATTCATCAATTCTAATTATACTTAGGTGATCCAAACATGATCAATTAATATAGAATACCATCAAGTTAACAAGAGTCAACATACAACCTTTATCAAGTGTCGAATGGCTTAAGATCACCATCATCACCCTCAATTCAATTTCTATAATTCACCATGAAAAGTCCATAAAACATTATATAATCATCATATATAAATCATTGTATGCCAACCACTCAAGATTGGGATCACAATCAAGCCTTGCCCACAATGCAATGACAACCCTCTCTAGATTAGGGTTTTTTGAGTTTACAATTGAAGGAGAAACTGTAAAACCTCAAAAATGATATAGGTAAAACTAGAACCTTTCATGTTTTTAATGAGGGATAAGGTCCTAAAATAGTATTTAATGTTTTAATGTGTTAGTGTCTAAAGTATTAGGTTAATTGCAAGTTAAACGTCAAGGGACGACCAAGATGTTTATCTATATGCATCATGTATTATTATGTGCCTATATGAGTTTTTCATGAGATTATAAGGTACTTATATGATTTATTATAGTGTGTATAGGTATTTTTTCATGTTTCATGATGTTTGGAGGTCAAACGTCCAAGAACGTCCATGACGTTCAAAAGGTTTGCCTTGAAACGACCTTGTGTATCTTGATATGTTTCATCGAGTTTTACTTTTTTTGATGAAATTAGTAAGGGAGGTATTAAATATGTATATTAAAATAATCAGTTTGGAAACATCCGGGAAAACATCACCAAGGATAAACCAATGGCCTTGAGGAAGGACCCTTCACAAGAGCCAAAGCTGTCAAGACCAGCCCCAAACGACGGAGGCAATCGACGTCCAGTAGGTTGGTCAACGCCTTGTTGATGGAGGTCGTTAGTAAATACATAGAATATAGATCTCAAGTTCCCAATGTCCAGTCTCAGTCCCAAACAACGTCCATCTAGGACAATCCGTTTGTCGACAAACGGTCTATTGGTTTGCAGGTCGTCGATGGGTCTATCACCTGTGCAGCTTTATTTTTTAGTTGAAGGATGAATTGGTAAATTCACCCATCTTCCAAATAAGAGTTTGGGTGGTTATTTAGGTTTATTTTAGGTACTTTAAGTTGATACATAATTCCTAAATACCTAGATGAATTCATTCTTCCAAATCAAAACCCCAAAATGTCTAAAAAATTCACTAGAACTCCATTGATGCCAAACTCAAGAAAGAGCTTTGATTGGAAATTTTAGTGGTGATTCTTCATCAATTTCGTTTACTAACATAATTGAAGTATTGTTTTGATCCTTGAAATTGTATTCATCAAGGAGCCCTAAATTGAAATAGTTCTCTAAACTTTTCTAAAGATGAACCTGTCAATTTTTTTTATTTATCCACGAGTTCTTGCATTAAAAGTTTTTTCATTATTATGTATTGATTATATTGATGTTTATTATATTATTTTATCTGAATTAACCTATCAACCCATGTAAATCCATGAACCCTAGATTTTGACTACTTAATAGTTAACTTGATATTGATTTAATGATTATGAGTTCTAGTCTTGTTTTGTATGGGCAATTTAATGATGTAAGAATTATATTAATTGATGTAAAGTCTGTCTTATATTGCTAAATCTTTACTGAATTGACCTAGATTCATTGAGTATTTTGGTTTTTGTATTGAATTTATGATCACGGGCATGGGTAATGGCTTTTTTGTATTGAATTGGATGATTTAGCGATGGATTGAAGTGGTTAGAATGTATTGGTGGTACACTTCACTAATTATCTTTATTTTATGTAATTTAGCTCTTGAATATGTTTTGATTAGTATGGTCCACTTATCGTGGTTTTGCTCTGTGAATGATATGACCTTGTCAGTGTTACTTTATATATTTTGATGATCATGGATTTGTCGGCGATTACTTGATATTTTATGATGATTTGTGTAGTGATTAATGTTAATTATGATCATATATATCTACATGTGAGTAATGTGAAAGTATGTATTATTCTATTGGCATTAGGTGAGCATGTTAAACTATGACTATGTCCTTATGTGTGTAGTCTTCGAGTTGATGAATAATAATTCCTACTTGACTATATGAGTCTATATTGGTTATATTGATAATGATATAGTATGAATAGAGTGCTTAAAGATTATAATGGTTATTCCTCAGCGCTTCTAGAATAATATGTTGTATGTGATAAAGTGAAGTCATTGTTGTGTCTTGTGTGATAGACTTGTGTCCCATTATTTATACATGTATGAATGTGAATATGAGATGTCTTGACTTAGGATGCTAAAGCTTCTTAGTCTTGTTTGTATGAATGACATGAGACTTTTAATTATTCTAATAAGTTCCTTTATGTGGAACCTAAAACCTAGAGGTAAGGTTATGAATCTTGAAGTCAAAAGTCGTAATATTATCCTTCTTGTATGAATGATGGACTTAAGGTTGGTTGGATGGAACAACATCATATCATCCTCAGTAAAATCATTAAGATATATTCGTCACCATTGTAAGGCAGCCTTAGGGGACCTCTTTGGTAGGATGAGTGTGATTCGGTTATGAACAAGATATGAAACCCCTTCATATGATCCATAATACGAATCACTCTATGAGAACAAAGGATAGCATCAAGTTAGTATGGTAATGGATGTAGCTCTAGTTCAAGGATAAGGCTAGAAGTGCAAAGAAACCCTTCATATTCCTTAACCATGTGCCTACATGATATGTGTCCAAGTTCTACCATTGCCAAGTAGAATACCCTCCATCGGAGTAGTCTACAACTACGGATTCCATCATTTGCTACCATGGTCAATGTAAGTCATTGCCTACTCTCATTATTAGGGATACCTACAATTATTGCAAAAGTTCTATGAAGTTTAGGTGGTAGTGTGGGACGCTATCTAGATATTGCACAATATGCTTTAAAGAAGTTAGTGAGAGTCCCTAGGTCTTCTCCAAAACCATTACTTGAATGTCCTTAAGTGATGAATTTTTGTTAAATAAACTAATGAATGTAATAACTCAAGTTTACAAAGTTAGTAAAATGAATAAGTACTGATCTAAAGTAGTTAAGGGTTGAATAGTTAAGGTGTGCAGGGGCATACGAATGGTTACTTCGTATATTACCTAGATAAGTCTTAATAAATACTCTAGTTAGGAAAGATTGTTGATTAAGTATACATGATCCAAACTTTGATAGCCTTAAGGATTTCTTAGGTATCTTGAAGTTGTCAAGTATGGACATTCTCATCTTGATTTACTTGAGTAAGGTTTTTAATAACCTTTGGAAAGGAGAATGTCATATTATATTTATGTTATTGTATTATGTGAGAATGATCTTATCCTAGGTAATCTAAAGGATCTCTTAAGTTTGTGTGAATGAGCATGTATGGGTGTTATCTTCACAACTCACTCAAGTGAACCTTAGAATCAATTTTGGTAGGAGAATCTCATGTTCATGTGTTTTGTGTATTGTAAGTGTGTGTATCTCATAATGGGTGGTCTTAAGGATCATTTAGATGTGCCTAGAGAGAGTGTATGGGCGGGTCTCTCTTTCTCTTACTTAAGTGAGTCTTAAAATAACTTTTAGTGGGAAAAATACGTGCTAGAAAGTGTCCAATGTGAGTTGAAGAACTTCATTGTAACAGTAAAAAAATTTCCAATAACAGTGAATTAGCTTACTGTAAAGTGTTCCTTAAAAATGTGATAAATTTTTTAAGTTCTATCTTATGCGTTTCTAAGGTTATGAAGGTTGTTTTTATGCTTATATTATGATATTTAAATAAAAAAGATCATATTTCCATTCAATGTTTGTTTTCATGATTTTTATGCATTATGTCATACTAAGTACTTGTGTTTCTACTAATTCCATGCTTTAATCTATCTCTAATGTAATTCATAGGTGAAGGTGCTTTTGGGAGATAAGCTTGGATTATAGGATCTCTCAAACAAGTTGAAGTATATCCTCATTTTATTCAAGGGCATAAATGTCTATAATTTCTCTTATTGAAGTATTATAATCGACTTAGTAGTACTATATTTCTATTGTATGGGCCGTGTTCTAAGTACTCTTGTGTCGAAGATTAGACAAAATGAGACTTAGTATTTCCTATGGATTTTATATGAAGGAGATTTTAAACACTATTCAAATGTTTGTAAAAATTTTAATTCCGTACTACTTTATATATGTATATATGTGTTGTACGATATGAAAGGGCTTGTACAAAACCTACTAGAGGTCAAATACGCTGCGTTATGATTCGAATATTGACTCTAGCTTGAAGGGTGTCGTCTCAGGTCGTAACAGAAACTAGGGGGCTTCATGGATGGAAGAATCTGTAAATGAATAAGCTTCACGTACGCTATATTAGGACCTTCAACCACGTTTGAAACTTTGATCAATTCGTCCTTAAAACTGTTACATTTTATATTCTTCTTCAATGGTGATTTTGGCTTTGTGAAAGGGGTCAAATAAGTCCTAAAAACATTCTGTAACAATCTCTGAAATTACCCAATAACCCCCACATGAATTTGACCCTTTGAGACAAGTCAATATCAACTTAAATTTTTTGAACTTTTGTTAGAAAATAAGTCCGCGATGCAGAGCTGTTACAACTTGATTTTTAAAAAATAACTTTTGAGGCAGCTTAATCTGTGTTGCAATGGTAATGCTGATCAACTTTTGCTGTATGGAGACCCTAGTCCGCGACAAGGACCTATTTCACCAATGAACAAATGATACTACCTTTGGCAGCTTTTTGGCCCAATGTTGGGTCCTCATCAAGGACCCTTTGATTTGTCCTTGGGAGTTTTTGCTGGACGTTTCCACATCAAATACACTAGTATACATGTTAGGAACCTCTCACATCAATTTTAATTCCAAACACTACATAAAACATCATGAAACATATTAAGGCACGCTAGCACGTCTCAAGACTATTGCTTAAACGTGACCAGACGTTTCACCTCCAAACTCTCCCAAACTATACACACTACCTCCAAACACTATTATTAGTTATTTTAGAACCTTATAAGATTGTGAAAACGTCTTAGTATATGGTTTCACCTCATTCATTTTTGGGTCCTTACAGTTACTACAGCTGCAACTATATCTTCTAAAGCGGTAAGTAGGCTACATAGGGAAATTTGTCTTCGAATAAGTTCTTTCACATTTACGTCATCACACTTTTACTGTTTGCATTCCAGTTCTTTTCCCGTAGCCCCGAGATTCCTTAGTATAGACAATGTTTTTGATCTATAATATAACAAGGTTACAATTATTCATGGCAGTATGCTCGTCACTGAATATTTTTTACAGCTGCTTCACCCAGTTTGCAAAAAATTATATATTCAGCGACAACTTATTTATTTTGTGACTTAAATTTGACCATTTTGATAAAAAAAATAGTGGGAGTGTAGGATCTTAATTACACCAATATAGAAAATAAAAGGCAATTAACATCACCCAAGAAGAAACTTACACTCAACTTACAGGAAAAACCAGGACTACATCTCAGGGTGTTATTGTAAAAGAAGGTTGGGTTATGTAGTGATTTACTTCACGATCTCAAGGATGATGATGATACAACATAGATCAGGAATACGAGACTTCCTGGTATGTTCAACTCAATAGAAGCTTAAGAGATTATATATTTGATGGTAAAGGGTAACCTGAACAAGGATGAGCATGCCTCTTTATCTCAAAGGTTATCACTTTCATACAGTGTCAACATTATAACCTTACACGATGACTAAAATGGTCATTTTCCATGCTATGTACACTAAAACATTGTACCAACGAACAGCCACAATTGTCTTTCATCATATTTATTTTGGAACGCACTTGCTTCCCTCATAATTTTATCACACTCTACGGTTGGCTTCTTATTTAATCAAATGTTTATTCTGTACAATTACTACGCTGAATGGGTATAAAATATTCTTAACAAACATGATTAGAGATAATTTCCAATCTTGAAATAAAGCAAAACTAGTGACATTACCATTCAACCTAATCAACATGTGGGCCTCTGAAAGTACACGTTTTTTTGCCAATAAATCCAATTGTTACCGCATATTAAAACTCTCTAAAATTTAAATAAAAAAATTGTATGCTTAAAAAAGGTAACCTCGCCGACACACACATTAAAAGTTATGTTCCCCATTTATAAAATGTGTATAATTATAGGTCATAAATTTAAAAAACCCAAACAAAACAGAGTGTTACAAAAAATATGGACGCTAGCTCCGAGATTTTAACACTACATTATTATCTTGCATGAGGCTACTTCAATAAACTTTAAAATATAAATTCATTATATTATCTCACATTAGTGAATTTTTATGCCAACTTTATAAGGCGACTATTCAGTAAAGAGGCAACGCAATTTGATGTAAAATATTGGTATCACCCAGTTTACCCTCCCTCTTCCATAAATTGTAGATATTTTAAGTGTGAGCTTTGTAATCAAACGTGAACAAGTAAACACTTTTTTGTCCCCTGTGTCCAATCTATGGAAAGTCCCATGGCTTAATTCCTTTATGTATACCTCAAAAGTCCTTTATAAAGTAGAACATGATAACATATCTACGGCTACACAAGATAATATTGATTAAATTTCTAAAGTTTATGATTAAACGCAAGGCTATTCAAGACCAATACATTCATTCCAACCCTCTAATTAAACGTAAGTAGCCTATTTAATACTACAAGCATGCCTCAATGGGTTGTGATTAACAAAACAATCAATGTGTTTATCAAAGAATGCGATGCTTCCTAACATCTTTTGCTAAACACACGGTTTGTTCCTAATAGTTGTTCCAAATTGCGCCTCTTCGTAAGTCTCCTTCCAAAAGAATGGTCTCTTCCAAAAGGTTAAAAACCTATTTAAAATTCCATCGATGTCTTTATAATGCATTGCAGACTCAAATACAAAATCATTAACGATAACCAATCACTGCCTTCCTTTAATAAAATACAATTATCTTTCTACCCTATAATTTTTTAAATCATATGGCCTATTCACTTCTTTTAGATTTTGATACTACAAGGGATGATTGGTTGGTTAAGGTACGAGTTTGCCGGATATGGGAGTTTAAAAATTACAGTATAAACTACGAGATAATAATTCTGGTCATGATACTTATTGACGTAAAGGTCATACTTCTTTCATTACAACTAAATACCACATTGTTTGACAAGTTATTGCAGATGCACTTACCAACTGATATGTAACAAGGAACTTTGATATATGCAGTAATCTGGATAAATCATTTGAATAGGATTCATGCTAATATAGTCGAAGTCGAACTTTAAGGTGTTTGAAAGTATGGGTGAATAGAAACTAGTACAATATGATGTTAAAATCACTTTCCTGCGAACTGTCATACAAAAAATAAAGGATGATACTGCTAATATCCCTACAAATTGATTTTAATTTATTCAGCCAAAAATTGTTCGATTAAGGGTCAATAACAAGACCTACCTATCAGGTATACTTTTTCACATCAATTATCAAACTCACATTCATTGTCGTATGTACTTAATAATCTCTCTCTTTAACTTGTAGATGTGGTCGAATGCTTATGTGGACTAGATGATCTTGAGAGTGTTGGTTCAAAGTTGAAAAAATGAAACCTGCACATTCTTACTGATCCGTAAATAACAAACCTCATCTTATTTATTCAATTATATTCAATACACTAGAAAACAAGCAAAACACTAACAAGTTCTGTTGTTTGTTCAGACATAATAGTTCACCAAAAACAAAAATAACCCTATGGGAAGATTACGGGGAAGGATTTTACTCGTAGTTAATCCCTGCTGAGTCCGGTCCATACATTGTCATTGTAACAGCTACAACAGTGAAGGAATGTAGAGGCAAATACCATACAGACCCTATCAGTTAAGTGCAATTTAAATGTAATTGAGTCTACATGATGTTTAATGTTAAATTTTGTAACATATGAAATTACTTTTGCTACCATTGCAGCAACCAAAACACATGTTAATCTTCCAATGGACAACATCACCTCAATGATAGAAAAAATTGTGAGTAAACCAGTTCATATTTAAATAGTTAAGAGTACTAATGGAAGCAACATACCTATTGTGGACGCAATGTTCCAAAACAGAATGACTATTATAGAGTTACTAGATTGGGGAAGGAGTAGTGACATAGAGGTTATAACCTTATGCTCCCTTCGTACATTATGAACAATAGAAAAGATCAACATGTTTCTACTGCATATTAATCAAGTTTTTTTTATCGGGAACTAGGAATGTATCGTTACCTTATGGGCTTAGATTAGTCAAATAGATACCTACTTTTTGATTGGAACTACATATAATGCAACTTATGCTATAAAAAAACATAAACTAAAGATGGCATCTACACCAGCCATAAGTGCGGAAAAGAAATTGACTTCCCGTTTGTTAGGTATGTCAACAGTTAAACATGTAATAAAGTTCAATTTAACCCCAAACTAATTTTTTATGCGGAAAAGGGTCTAAAATACCCTTGAAGTATTGAAAATGTTACAAAATTACCCTTCATCCACCTATTGGCTTTAAAATGCCCTCTTCATCCACCTATTGGCTCCAAAATACCGTTGTCATCCACCTTTGAGTTCAAAATTTACCACTTATTTAATGATTTAAAATCTTAAATATTTAAATATTTTTAAAATACTTGATGTTCAACTATTGGTTATAATTTAATTTATTTGTATTATTTATAAACCAACCCACTACCCACCCATTACTAACTACACCCCACCCAATTAAAAATCCAACAATAATATCAAAATCGTCATAAACACTACTAAAACACGATGAAATTATAGAATAATGATAATGACATCCAAAATTATTCGAGTCCGAATCGAAGCCCCAATTAAATTTATGTTGAGCCTCTTATTTAGGAGTACATTTTCAATTTGATTCTCTTTCAAGATTGAATTAGAAATTTATGATTAAAGGTAAACAAGTAATACAACCTGAATAAATTCATTCACTTTTTTAAAATATAGTTTTATAAATACTTATGATTTGTATTAAAACTTTTAATATATTATTTTGAAAAAAAGTTACCTATGAAGTAACATCACATAATTGAGATGTAAGAATAATTAAGAGGAACATAGTCAGACTTTTAATTTTATCGATAATTTTTATTTAGACACTTGAATGTATGATAATTTCGTCTAAAGATTTTTTCGTCTCAAATTTTTTAAAACACTAAATTGGCAGTAGCTTTTCTATTGTTTCATTAATAATGTGAGTGATTAATTAATTTGGAGAGTTTAATTAGTAATGGATGGGTAGTGGATTGATTTATGAATTCAAATAATAAGTTAAATTGTGAAAAATAGTTGAGCGCCACCTATTTAAAAAAATATTTGAATAGTTTAAATATAAAACCGTTAAATAAGTGGTCAATTTTGAACCAAAAGGTGGATGGCAAGGGTATTTTGGACCCAATAGGTTGGTGGGAAGGGTATTTTGAAGCCAATAGGTGGATGGAGGGTAACTTTGTACCTTTTCCAATACTTTGAGGGTATTTTAGACCCATTTCCGTGTTTTAAGGGACACACATGTACAAAATACACATTAATGTTAAAGCCAACGGAGGAAACACAATTTTAGTTCTTCTTAATGGGGTTGCTGAAAAGTTGCTTGATACTTCGGCGCCTAAGTTGATTAATCGAATGTCCAAAGGTGATATGTTGTTCCATTGCAAATTGCAAGCCTCTACGGCAAGGAGTTTGTAGTCAAGCTTAAATTCCGCAATTTCAGTTTCAAAGAGGGACTAGAAAATTATACGCTGACAGAAGTAATTATGCCAAATGAAGAATTGGAAATACAACACCCCATTAAGAAAGAAAAAAAAGTAATATTATCACTCACAGTGTAATACCTATATCTTTTATAACTTCATAACTTATTTATAGATGTGATCTTACAACATAGATCGAGATTAACCATTAGTATGGATTTACAAAATGCATGAACAAAATAATGGAGGGAATGCAAAACTTATAAGCTCATAAGGTAGGTGATAGTAACACAATAAATCAGGAGGACATCCTGACGACGGGGAAACGACCTCCAATGGCAACATAGAAGTTTATGCAAGATAGCTTTAACAAAAGGAAGCACGTCATAGACATCGAAGAAGAATGTGAAGAAGGACCCTAAGAAATAATGTACAATTACAGCCTTAGTTACAATTTAATATGCTATGCAACATACACGTATTATTGTGATCAACTAACTCCTTAGTTGTTTTTTAGGATACTATTTATTTACAAGTACATAATTGTGCAATTTAATTAACAAAAACATTGTTGATTTTTGGAATGATTGAGTTTTATGTTTCCTCCGTTGCATGAAGTACATACTCATAAATCCGTCTGTATTTACAATGTGTACACATCCACTTATATCCATTTATATAAACTCTACCTACGAATAACCAATTGAATTTAAAATGTGAATGTGTCTATAATCCAGAAAATTAATTTAGATGGAAAGTGTTGATATAAAAAGTTAGGTTCACAGAGTTGTACATAATATTTTTGGCTTTTTAATAGCCCCATGTTGAAATAGTTTTGATTATCACTCTCGCATAGTTACCACAATGTCATTCAAACCAGAAACACAGGTTTCCAACACCAAAAAACAAACAATGTATACTATCGCATCTCGGTGTGCTGGCAGTCTTTTAAATTTTTGCACTTACTATTTGTAGAATCCAACACTTTCCCCGCCATAAAAACTTGTTAAAAATAACAGAATTCACATTAACTACAACTAACGGAGAACTCTAATTTAAACCAAAAATGAATTTTATAACATAAATATAATAGACAGAAATAGCACCGCATACCACAACTATTTTTTTAAAAAAAATCACACACCTTCAATTTTAAAGCAACAATTCCATTCAATATCAATAACCCCAAAAAGATGTGTCCTTTCGCTTACCTCAAGTTACTCACTGCTTTTAATTCAAAAGGAACCTATTCACCAAACTTAATACACAAATGGCGTTCCAATAATGAAACACCACTGACAACGACTACGGGTATAACATACGCATCTGAAAGGACACCAACAGTGTCTGGTCGCTTGGATAGTACCTGATTTTTTAATAGTAATAAATGAGTAGCAACGAAAAGGTACAAAAATGCACTGCTTATAACACTGAAGTACTAGTTGATCACTACAACAACTATTACAAAAAAACACTGACCTATTCTTGCTGAAGTTATGTACCAATCTTATTGCTACGATATTTATAAACTACTCAAACAACGTCGGTGCATTATTAGAATTTAGTTGAACTCTGTTGATAATTCAGCACAGATAAGATTGTCCAGTAATCATCACAACTTAAACATACAACTCAATTTTGAACATCCAACAACGACTAAATGAAACACCTAACGAGGAGTGTTGCATCATACATCAAATTAAGATTACTATAGTCTAAGCTGATCATTAGAAACTAAGAAAGTGAATGAAATATTGTGCAAACGTCTTACATATAAGTCATCCACAGACAAGTAATTGCAGACAAGCCACTACGAACAGTACAGAACCATATATTGGGTACATAACTTCATTATTAAGGCATTCAATAGTTATATTGTCTCCCACCGTACTTATATTATAGCTGCATACAAGACAAAATTGAATTTGGGCACTCCCACATACACCTGTCAATATTATCAGGCCATTCTATGGTATGAGGAATGGATAGATAAAAAAAATACACAACAACCCAAATTTGAACTTTGTTGTATGGAAGGACTAATCCTTATACAATTAATGACTAAAACACCATCGTACCTCAAATATCTATTGGAGACTAAATCAGGAAAATGTGGGATGAACTTTAGGAATAATATATGTGTATATAACTCCATATTTGCATTTACATCAATGGGAGGTCGAGTGGATAGATCAATCAATCGGATAAAGGGTCCTTATGCATTCAGAATAGGTGGAAAAATTATCACCAACATAAGCTCATTATTACCAGAAATTGGAAAAAAAACACAACTTGCACAACTCTATATATATGATACGGATAATGAGATAGAAAATAGAATCAACATTCAGATGCATGGAGAAGTATAAACTGAAATTGTACTTGGATATCTGTAATGCTAGACGAGCCTAATGTTTTGATCAAATCATTTTGTATGGCAAGAGATAGATAAAGAGAGAAACCACAAGTAGAGTTCTGTATTATCTTCCTATCAGAAAGGAGACAAGATGGACGATAATATGACATACCAATAGCTTCTAAAGATGTTGGATTAATCATTGGGGACCTTACAGATGCAAACTTCCAGCGAGATGTCATTGTGGAACATCGAAAAAATTGACTGCACAGGATCACAGATTTACACAGAATTTTCATGTCAATGAATTACCCTTTAATACATCCATACGGTGAATATGGATATACGTGTCACCACTTGGATTATGGAATCCAAATCGCAACCGGTTTCGTTGACCTCTCAAAGGTCTTAGACAAGCCTCTATTTGAATTCATCACATTCATATGGTTAATTTTAGCGGAAAATATAAAACTTTTTATAAGTATGAAGTTTACATAGACATCATATAGTTAATACTTAATTGCATCATATACTAAGCTCAACATTAATGAAACAACCATCTACCATAAGAATAAATTCGAAATAGAATATGAATATATCATAAATACATTTACCAAGCACGACCTTATTACAAAATGCTTTGAAATAAACTACGAAGAAAATCCTAGGAACAACATCCACTAGCTATGTCTATATCTAACGCTAAACTAAGTTATAGCATCATCGGAATCAAGAGGACATACCAAATGGTCTGGAAAAAAGCTAAAGTCCAAACTGCTGCAAAAGTCGTCAATCTGTCCTCTGACCTGCACCTATAACAATAGTAAAATGTATATGGGTAGTACACAAAATGTACTAAGTATGGGTGTATGCACACATATACATAAAGCTATGCATTATCAAGGAAAGCTCATGCTAAACAACATGCCATTTCTAGCAAGTGACATCACTAGACTTCCCTAATTTGTTAGTTGTGAATTCTGGTATGAATATGATATATTTTAATGCATTCAAAGCACACAACTCATTTTATATATGATTAAAATACGTTAGTATCATCAACATATTTTTTGAACAACTCGGGCGAAGTTTTGAGATTATGATAATGCCAAACCCGAGAGCTCATTTTTGGGGGCTTAGTTTATTTTTCAGTCTTTTTCTTCATGTTGTTGTATAGTTCAATAATTTCTTTGGTCATATATTCTACATACAAGTTTAATGATTCATTCAAGTCCCATACCAACAATGATTTTATGTAAGGAATCCAAGGACTTAGGAATGATTTCACTATCTTACAATGAGTCATTCATTTCTTATATACTCAATAACATCTCATAAACCAGTCTCTATTAGCTATGCCATATATCTCATTACTTTCATGTTAGGGATGTTATGAGGTATTTAGTTAACATTATATTTTAACTTCCTTTTATTGACATCATATAAGAAGTCATTTTAAGTCTATCTTATTTTATTTTTCCCATTATATGCTGAAACTTCATGAGTGTGATATTGGCAATTGACATTCATAATATTTTCTTCATGGGACACTTTGAACATATTTTTCGTCATCATATCCCTTATTAATTTCATAGAGACATCATTAAGAATAAGATCATGTGAATTAATATGAAATCTAGTGTCTTCTCACACCAAAAAGAGGTAATTCACCGGTCAAAAAGAATCTAGATCATGTGAGGTACTCATGATATCCAGTGTCTTCCCCACATCGTAAAGGGGTAATTCCCGGCTAAGACGAATCCATCTCAAGTGTTCACTTCACAATGAAAAGGAGTGGCTCACGGAAATAGTGAACAGAGAACATATCGTGAGCATCAACCGACATAGATCATGTGAGATAAACATAAAATCCGATGTCCTCCCCCACAACGAAAAGAGGTGGATGCACTGACCAATGTGAAGTCGAACATACCTAGCTCTCTTAGGTGGACACCATTGGCTAGTTCCTATGTTGGCTAGACATAGTTCGAAGACTATGGACATAATGATACTACTTATCCACCTTAGTGGTGCCCATCTCATGAGACTTAAACGTGCAAACACATGGTCATAACTAGTCTATCGGTGTTGTGCGCAGTTTCATTATCTTTTTTTAGAGTTGACTCAAGCATTATGGAATCTTGCTTCTAGATTGAGATTTCTTACTCTTTTGATGACTTTTCATCCTTACATTACATTGATGAAATGTGAATTGTCCTTACATATCATCCTTACTTTACATTGATGAAATGTGAATTGTCCTTACATATCATCCTTAGATTTTAATGAGAATGGGCTCAAACATTCTAATACCTTCATTCGTGAGTATTCTTGTAACATAGTAGTTTAGGTGTAAGTAAGATTTATCTCACTTCTTTTAACACCCCATTCTGGTCACTTTCTTAATTTAGACCCCTTTAATTATGTAATACCTCACGTTATTTCCTTACTTTAGTGTAGTAGCTTCATTTGATCGTTTATGGACTATGATCACTTCTTTCAATGAGTTACATATGTTCATAGTTTATTCTTTTAGAGAATGTTCGGAGTTGTCCCAAGGAATTGCATGCCCTTGGTTATGGATTAATTGAACTACTTTAGAAGTGCTTATATTATCGTTTGATACTCTAACTACACAAGATTGGCATATGCTTAGTTTTAGCCTAAACACTTGGATATTAAACTAAATAACCATTTTTGTTAGCATAGGTCAGTTTTACGTATGTTCATATCTAAATTAATATATATGAACCATTAGTCAATATTTTAAATAATTTAATACATAAATTTATAGACATTTACATTCATTGAATTACTTTAGAAGTACTTGTGTTATCATTTCAATCATTTAGCTTTATAAGATTAGTATTCGATAAATATTGGCAAAAGAAATTGGCTATAGACTTTATAAACTTCTTTATTGGAATGAGCCAATGTTTCATCCGATCATACTAAATTTCAGATACATTATTAATTTTCAAATCTTTCACTTATTTAGAGATAACATTATAGCACATTCTCATTTAAATTTTGAACAAGTTTTTTATTAGGCATTTTATTGGCATAAGCCAAACATTCACTCAAATTAGGATTTCATGAAGATCTTTTTAGCAAACCTTATAATAGAACATTAGGCATTAAGATTTTCAACATGTTGGACAGCAAAATATGATCATTTAACGAACACAACATCATACACAAGTCACATTAAAAGTAGGTGTGCATAATTGACAATAATCATCTTTATACATAACATTTTCTGACACATCCTAACATAGTGTAATTCTCTTAACCAGTCTTACTTCATGACTTTAGGGTAACATTTTTAAGAAATATTGGAAAGCATCATATTAAAATTTGATGCCTTTATCATCTTCATAACGTTACAAAAAGCAAGTCAACATTCGGATAAACAGACATCAACACGTGACATTTACGGACATTAGTAACATATGATTGGCTCTTATTTAACATTGTAAACATTAGCTTAATACGATTTTAAGTTCATAGATTCATGCGAAATTCATCATTCAAGAACATTACACATAACATCAGCAAGCACCACATAAAAACAACATCATCTCTAACTTACTTAATCATTAAAATCATACAAAGATACTAGGGTAAGGAGTTCAACGAGAACGACGGGAAACAACCCTAGTTTTCAAGATCATTTACACGTTCGAAAAAAAGTTCTTTTGGAGTAAGAAGTCCAGGAGAGAAACCCATACCTTATGTATAACTTAATCTACATATACCACCTTGAACGAAACAATGAAGAAACCTTGAAATCGCCCTAGAGAAATCGATAAATTTTCTGCCTTTTTCTTTCATTAATTGCCTGCTGTTATTGCGACACATTTTCTATGAGTTTGAACGTGATTCTAAGTCTTAGTAACTGATCTTGACTAATTCAACTTCGGATTTAATAAGTTAATTAAATAAATTAAATAACTAATTATTAAAAAAAACCTCCTAGTTTGACTAAAGTAAGAAAACACATTACTTGGTCAAATCTGAAAATTTTCTTATAAATTTCGTTTTTTACCCTTTAAATTAATTAATTAAATGTATAATTTAATAAATAAGGTACCTATTGTAATTAATAAAGTGCCCCTAAATCATTGGAAACAAAATTAACCCTTTTGGACCATCTAAGGTAAAGTACCAGGATGTTTCTTGAGTTGTACTAGGTTAGTGTAAGAATTTCGGTTTGACCCCTTTAATTTAATTAATTAAATGGATAAATTAATTTATTAAGTTATTTAGTGAAATTAATTAAGTAACCTTAAGTCGTTATAACAATAACTAATACATTGGACCATCCAAGGTTAGATTTGTCTTTTTCTTGTCTTAACTGAAATCTGGAAATTGCTTTGTGATTTCGGTTTTCTCCTTTTAAATTAATTAATTTTTCTGATAAATTAAATAATTAAGTAGACTAGGTAATTACTAAATTATTACTAAGTTTTAATGACCATAAAAAACCTTTTAGACAATCCTAGGTTAGGTACTAGGTTGTCTTTTTCATGTCTTAACCGAAATCTGGAAATTATTTTATGGTATTTGTTTTCATTTAAATTAATTAATTAAGTTGGTAAATTATTTAATTAATTATCCTAGGGTAATTACTAAAGTATCCCTAAGTTTTTGGAACCATAACCAACCTTTTGGTCCATGCTAGGTTAGGTACTAGGTAGTCTCTTTAAGTAGTTACTAGTTAAGTATCACCCGGTTAAGTCTTAGGTTGTTGGGTGCACTTATTAGTTTATTTCGTTTGGTCATAGGTTAGTTATCTAGTTAGGGAAGTAGGTTAGAGTCTATAATTTTTTAGGAAGTTAGGCCCCAAATGGAGTGGTCTCTTGTGCACGTTTTCCCCCCAACTACCCTAACCGAATTTTCTTAGGGTGGCCCCCTCCATTGGTCGCTTCTTCACATGTTTTGCACATGTGTTGGTTGTAATTTCCTAAATAATTGTTATTAATGGTCCCTTTTGGAATTTTAACTTATTGTCCCATGGACCCTCACTATGTCCTTGGGCACTGCTCACTCTACACGATCATTTTAAATGGTTATGTACTTAGCGTACTAGGTTTGACACTTGGATGTATAGTACCTTATGTGTTTGAAACTGATGAAGTTCTTAATTTTATCTTAGGGTATTCATTGCAGGTACATTTCTTAAACATGATCATTAATACTATGATAAATGGCTAACACCCTTTAAGAAAAGATTTTCTAATATGCACAGTATTTTGCTTATTGGGTATTATATAGAAATTGGCTATTAACCCTTAGCTAATTTTCTATACTATCTCCAATATTTCTCAATATTGGGTATTGGAATGACTATGTATTCCCAATACGCATTCTTGAAGACCTATTGGGATCTCCACTAGATATAAAATTTTCCTTAACATTTCAATACACTTGGAATACATTTAGTTCAGATTGTAAAAAAACATCCACAAGGACAAATTTGGCAATGAGACAATATTATGGATACCGCATACAACAACACCTCAATGAGGGCCAAACTCTACACAAAGCTAGAAGACTATTGCAGCAGAACATTGTTGATGGGTACATTACAATTGAACAAGAAAGATTTGGGTACATCCGGAATAATCAACAGAAACTAAGTGTGATCTTTATGGTGGATTAATTGATGTTATTGTGTAGGGAGATTCAAATGGCTCAATGGTGGGAAAAACTATTATACTACCTTCATCAACACTAGGAGACGTCGGTATAGGGCACAAAATCAAGATTCAATGAATATATGTCGGTGGGCTGGATATCCAGATTTGATCTTTGTTTTATTCTGAAAAATGTTTTATTTATAAGTTTTTCACTTTTTTAGAGTAGCCACTTAATTTTCTAGAAAAATCAAGAAAACTTAGTTTTCAAATGATTTAAACAGGAAACCTACTGAACACTTTAAAAGGGTTTCGGGAATTTATACTCATATTTTAGGATATTTTTTACGACAATTACAATACCCGTTAATACGGTTTTTAGGCAACTAACTTGTTTGGATTTAACTTAATTTAATGTATTTCATTTTGAAAAATCCTTGAAATATTCAACTTGCTAAATATTGTCAAGAAAAGAACACTAAAACACCAAGACGATAATAAGATACTAATTTTTAGAATTTTAATATTAGGAATTCGAAGAAAATTTACCAAACAAATGTTCACAAAATCCATTTAAAATAGACTTTAGAACACAATAAGACTAATTATTCGTACCAGGCTAGATATCATACACATCAAATATGGTATAAACAATAGACGACCCTTTAGAAGAAAGAAAAATGCAAGAAACTTTGAAATAAGCAAACTAGATACAAAGACTTTCAGGGGAAAGAAAATAAATCACCTCAAAATAAAAAAAATGCAATAGGCTGTCTCAATGCCGATTTGTTCTGAAAACTACTCCACGCTCTTAAAAAACATCAAATGAGAGGTGGAGAGTAGGAAATTCAAAATAAGCAAAATATAAGAAGAGGTTGGACATGACCAACAAAACATAAATGAAGAAAGTTCACAACAGAACCAAACACATTAAACAGAGAGACCATGACTAGGGATATATACATAGTATCAAAGACCTGAACTAGACAGATACTAACATAACATCAAACGACTAGTTACAAACTATATAAGCTAAGAAAACAAAACATTCAGATGTTAGAATTGAAACTTTTAAATATTTTTAAAGAGACTAACAAATCGAAACAAAAACACACCGAACTTCAGTATTCCAACAAATTATGCAAGACCACAACAAATTGAAAATACATCACAATTTGAAAATTTTGGTGTCGGCATCGGAGAAAAGGAAGGAAAAAGGGATAGAGCTGCTTACCTCTTGTTGAATAGCAAATCTGGGTCGAAACAAGCAAAGACTTAGAAAGCTTACAGAAACCTTTAAACGGTTTTCGATTCGTTTGTTCAAACGTAGCAATGCGAACAAAAATTTGGACAAGGAAACTTCTTCTCTTTCAATAAAAAGCAATTCACTAATTTTAAGCATTTAGGTGTATGCAAAATAAATAGAGGAAATCTCGGTATCTCTCCCTTATTATAAATCAGCTTTGTCCAAGTAAATTTATTCACACCTCTCTAAAAAACAATTCACAAAAGAAAAAAAAAGAATCCCCCTCTTACAGTGACTATAAAGAGAGTATTTATAACAAAAAATTAGGGTTCAAATCTTTTTGGGGGGGAAAGGATTGAATGGATACTGCTCACGATTCGAAAATCTCCCTCAAGGACGACGAAAATCTGGCTTTGCAGGAGATTCACCCTTATTCCTGAAAAATGAACCTTGTAGTGATGTCGGACTGCTCGGATCCATTTTAATCATCCTTGCTTGACGATGTGACTTCATCTCGTGCTGCAAGGACAGATCGTGTCTTCTCTAACTTCTAGGACCTACAGATGCAAACCAAACTACGTCAAAAAGTTGAAAGAACAGAAAAGGTTAGAGGCACGTTGGAACGTTGCCTCTCACACGAGAAAAACACGACTAGTCTAGCACGTCGCGACTGGGATCAATTTGCTTCTTTGAAGCTCTAGACTCCATACACAATCATGATACTTTTGACACTAATGTCGTTACTACTCTTCTTTGGAAGAACAAATTGATATGTCCCAGGTCGGGTTAAAAGTTATTAGATTGGGTAAAGGTAAAACCAGGGTTGCTAGTTCGGATTCAGCTCTTATGAAGAACAAATGAGCTAGGTCGAGCCAAACGATGTGTAAAGTTGTGGTCTTTTGAAAAGAACAAAAATTGGCTTCTCATATGTAAAAAGGGAAATTCAAAAATTGGTCTTGGATGTAATGTTTGTATCGGCTTAGAAAAGTAGCCATACGAATACAATTATGGTGAAATAAGATTTAAGAAGTTAGGCAAATTGAGTTTGATTTAAAGAATTTGACTAAAAAGTGAAGCAATACAAATTGATAATAATTCATTAACGAGATTCTTAATTACAAACAATTAAAATAGTGAATCCTAATTATAAACTAATTAATTTAAAATTATAACTAAATTAAGAAAATATTTGACTAAAACAAAATTTTCTGGAGGTGAATTTACAAGATATATGAAATTGTAGTCAAAATTATATAAATCAAATTTATTGTTTAAATTTTCTCAAAATGACTAATGTTTCTTGAAAATAACATGAAAATATATTTGGTTTTTTAAAGCTAATTATACTAAACCGTTTAAAAATTAAGAAGCTCGAGAATCAGTTTATATGGGGGGGAGTCACACTTGGGTGTCAAAAATTGTCCCTCATTTTAGTTGGATTGATGAAGGAAATTGGAAGAAAATAAAATTGATTAAACCAATTTTGACCGACCACACCTTCATCTTTTAGTTAAGGGATTGTGGTACGTACAATAGGAATTATGGTCGAACCCCAGACACGGATTTCCTACATATCTCAGGAAATATTAGAATTAAGGCCAGTTGAAGTTCGGTACGCTTGACTTGGTATGATTTTAAAATAATTAAGAAGCCATCCCGATACTTAATTATGAATGGGCCGGAATGCTTGAGAATATGATTCAAGAGTGAATGTTGGAATACAACCAAGTTTTAAACATTGAACCAGCCTAAGAAAAAGTTTTACGTCGTGCTGCATTCTTTTTTTATGTCGTCCGCACCTGTGGTAGGTTTTGGAGAATTCATCCTTTTGGATTCACTCGATAATGAAAGAGATACACTCACTCGCATAAAAATGCATTTCAAATAGGATATAGTCTCTTTTACCTTGTTGTCATTCAATTTCTCTTTTTCAACATTCAACGTCAACTTGATAGGT
Source organism: Solanum lycopersicum (assembly GCF_036512215.1). Classification (NCBI taxonomy): domain Eukaryota; kingdom Viridiplantae; phylum Streptophyta; class Magnoliopsida; order Solanales; family Solanaceae; genus Solanum; species Solanum lycopersicum. Next base: position 27,191,605 of record NC_090806.1, read on the forward strand.
TTGACATAAAGCAAATCAAGCTTATATCTTTTTTTTGCAATATATTCTTCAATGTACTCTTCATTTGATGCCGAAATAAATAGAAGTTGATGCAGTGATAATATTTCTCTTTATGTCGTCTTCGATGATTCTCTTGGTGTTTACTCGTATAAATAATAAAGAAAATGCAATTGATGTTGATGGGCAAATATTCTCTAGGGTTGCACGACTTCTTCTTCTTGCTATGCGTGACTTCTTTTCGTGATGCACGAACTCTTTCTTTTGAAATGCATGACTTTTTTTAGCGATGCATGAATTACTTCTATTGCAATGCATAACTTTTTCTCCGCAATGATTGGCATCTCCCCATGATGCATGACATTTTCCTGGAATGTATGACTTTTCACGATGTATGAATATTTTCTCACGATGTATGATTTCTTTGTGATGCATGAATATCTTCTTACGGTGCATGACATTCCGCAATGCGTGAATATCAACTAACGATGTATGATTTTTTGCGATGCATGAATATATTTTCACGATGCATTATTTTTTGCGGTACATGAATATCTTCTTGCGATGCACGATCTACTGAAATGCATGAATATCAACTCGTGATGCATGATTTTCCACAATGCATGAATTTTTTCTGGCAATGCATGACTTTTCGTGATACATGATTGTCAACTCGCGATGCATGATTTTTCGCGATGCATGAATTTTTTCTCGCAATGCATGACTTTCTGTGATGCATGAATATCAACTCGCACTGCGTGATTTTTACGATGCATGAATATTTTCTCGTGATGCATGACTTTTAGCGATGCGTTATTTTCTACGATGCATAAATATCTTTGAGTGGTGTTTGACTTTCCGCGAGGCATGAGTATCAACTCACGATGCATGATTTTCCGCGAGGCCATCCTTGGTACAAATTAGAGATAATTTGTTGATCGAGCGACATAGAGTATGTGCCTTATGGATAGTGATTTTGTCTTAATTGACAATATGGTAATATGACCCTCCAGGTACTGTATAATTTTCATCGATAAAACGAATGGAACGACCATCCAAGTAATGCATCACCTCAATCAACAATAAAATATAATGACCCTCCGGGTAGTAATATTATCATGTATGATAACATGATGCAGATGAGATCATTGATGAAAAACTTTGAACTGTCTTTCTCGAAGTTTTTATTTGATTCATCGTTGAATCTAGATGTACATTCATTATAGACTTCATGTTGTTGGAAATTGGATGAAATAAAAACATTCAAATTTCCAAGTTTGGATATAAGCAGTATAAAATATTTCCTGCATACACTAAAAAATTGTTAATTTTGGGAGATCTTTGCCCTTTAAATTCTCCATATTTATTGATCCGAGGAATTTTTCTGCTTTCAAACCAAAGCTATAAACTCGTGTCCATAAAAAAATCATTATTTTTAAAACAAATTGATCTTTGTCGATTTCTTCAATTGTTTGCGCCTTGTCTTTCTATCTCCGGTGGATTTTCTGATCTCATGACTCTCGATAGATAAGATAAAATATTTTATGCCAAAACAAATGAAATATAAAAGGAATTTTTTTTTAAAAAAAATAATTTTTAAAAAGTAATATTTTGAAAAAGATTACTGCCAAGTATCATGTCACGTCAGGCTTAACAAAGTTCTTTAAGTCTTGTGCATGGAGATCTATGTAATTATTCACTGGAATGTCTTATGAGTCACTCTAGACTGCCGATAAGACTTTAGGGAAATTTTTAGTCTATCCTCAAAATTTTTGTCCAAGTTAACTATCTCAACTTATTTTTAAGTGTCTGTGAGTAAATCACGGAATTTTGATATTCTCTAAAAAATTCTATCCCTGTTGGAAATTTCCAAGTAACTTGAGTCTTGACTTGTTGAAAGAAAACTTCTTCCTTATGAATTTTTGAGTCCCTCTCAAAAATTCTGTCCCAGTTTCTATGGTAAAGAAAAATAGAAATATGACGGGAGGTATGAGCGAACCCTTGTGGCGCCTATGTATCTCGGTGAAGCATGAATCAAGTCAAAGGTATTTCCCCCTCAATGGTTAACAATAATAGAAAATTTACAAATAATCCAACCCAGGCCGACATAGGCCTCCGACATATCTCATTCTTGACAATTCAGGTGATCGTAGTTCAAATACAAAGTTATATAAACAGGGTTAATGAGGTGATCGAGGCCGGCATAGACCGTCTACGTATCTCATTCTTGAGAATTCAGGTTAGACTAAGATTATTTACAAGAGGTATAAGATTTTCAAACAAAGAAAATAAAATCAAATTGAACGATTGAAGGGAAATATAAAAAATACTACTGAAACTTCACACATAATATATCTTAAAACGTCTGAGTTGATCGATTTCGACTATGTGGTGTCATTCATTTCTGACAGGACCAAAGCACCTCCAGATAATACATTATGAACCATGTAATATCCTTGACAATTAGGTGTGAATTCTCCTTTATACTCATCTTGGTGAGGAAAAACGCGTTTAAAGACTAAATGACTAAATCCAAAATTCTGGCTTTTACTCTCTTGTGGAAAGAGCGAATCATTCTCTGTCCATATAGTTAACCATTGCAAACGGAATCTCTCTCTTTTCATCAATTAATGTTAACATGTCAATCCGCTTGCTGACCCATTCAGCCTTACTCAACTCAGCTTCCTGGATAACTTCAATGACGGAATCTCAACTTTAGCATGTATGACTACTTCTGATCTGTATACTAGAAATTATGGAGTAGCTCCAATCGATGTTCTGATAGTCATTCGATAACCCAACAAAGATTGTGGAAACATTTCATGGAAACCTCAGTAATATTCAATCATTTTTGTCAAAATCTTCTCGATATTCTTATTGACAACCTCTACAACCAGACTTATTTAGGGACGATAAGCGATGGAATTTCCGGTGAGTTATCTTATATTGCTTACATATATACAAGTGTCTTTTTGAGATTCACACCATTATCAGAGATGATGGAATATGGTACTCCAAACCCTCATATCAGATTAGCGCGAACAAAATCCGCTACAAGTTTCTTAGTCACCGACTTGTAAGAAGTTGCTTCCACCCACTTTGTGAAATAATCACAGGCAACAACAATTAATCTATGTCCATTAGAAGCAGGTGTCTCTATTGGACCGATAACGTCCATGCCCCAAGCTACAATTGTCCAAGGAGAACTCATACCATTGAGTTCATGAGGCGGCACTCGGTTAAAATCACCATGCACTTGACGTTTATGACATTTCTGCAAAAAGTTGCAGTAATCACGCATCATAGTATTCAAAAACTAACTGGCTCAACGGATATTCCTCGCCAAAAAGATTCCATCCATGTGCGTACAACAAACTCCAACGTGTATTTGTTCAATAAGCTTCGCAGCTTCTACAGCATCAATATATATGAGAAGACCTAAATTGGGAGTCGTCCTATAAAGGATTTCTCCACTTAGAAATAAGTTGAGCGCCAAATGGCATATCGACTTTTTCTGGTTAAGTGTCGCATTCTCATGATAAGTTCTCGATTCTAAGTAATTCTTGATATAAAAATACCCTGGCAACCCGTATGGTCCTACTTCAACGTAGGAACAGTGAATTGGCTGCTTCTTTATATTTATATCCAGAGGATCAATATAATAAGTATCTCATAGTTTAATCGTTGTTGTGATGGTTACAAGAGCATCAACCAACTGATTTTGTGTTATGGGACTATGTCTAAACTCTATTTTTATGGAATCTTCTGCACAACTTCTATATAAGCCGCATGTACGGCATAATCTTTGGGTTCTTCACAGCCCATACTCCTTGAACATGATGAATCCAGAAATCTGAATTTCCAATAACCAGTAACTCATGGACGTTCATGTCAATGGCTATTTTAAAATTAAGGATATAAGATTCATATTATGTCATGTTGTTCTTGCAATTAAACTAGAGGTTAGCTGTCATATGATAGTGCTGGCCAGATTCTGACAGTAATACTGCTATAATAACTCTTCCTTGGTGAGTTGTCACTCCCTCAAAGAATACCCTCCATCCAGGTTATGCCTCAAAAATATCTTACCAACAAACTATACCTGTTGATCGGGAAATAAGATTGGAGTGGCTCATACTCTTTATCAATAGGACTTTCTGCAAGATGATCAGCCGAGGTCTGTGTTTTTATAGTCTTCTAATTCATATACACAATATAAAATTCACTCAAAAGCATTTTCCATTTAGCTAACTTTTCGATCGGCAATGCCTTCTATAAAATATACTTCAATGAGTCCATGATGGAAATGAGATATGTAGCATAAGAAGACAAACAATGCCTCAATTTCTGGGCGATCCATGTCAAAGCACAATATGTTTTTTCCAGAAGAGTGTAACAGGACTTGTAAGGAGTGAACTTCTTCCTTATGTAATAAATAACTTGTTCTTATTCCCTGTATCATCATGTTGACAAAGTACACATCCAAATGCATTTTCTGAGACATACAAATATAGAAACAATGGACTCCCTTCTCATGGAGGAACCAACATTTGAGGATTAGAAAAACAGTTCTTGATTATATCAAAATCAGTTTGACATTCTTCAGTCCACTTTGTCAGAGCATTCTTATTCAATAGCTTGACGATAGGCTCACACACCACAGTTGATTGAGCTATGAATCAACTGATGTAGTTCAACCTCTTAAGAAACTCATCACTTCCTTCATAGTCTTCGTAGGAAGGAATTCTTGAATTTCCTTGATTTTAGAAGGGTCGAGTTTAATACCCTTTCTCCTGACTATCAATCCCAAAAACTTGCTGTCTCCTACCCCAAAAGCACATTTAGCGGGATTTAACTTCAATTTATAATGACGCAGATGATCAAAGAACTTATTTAAATGCATCAAGTGGTCTGAACTCTCATGGGACTTGATTCTGACGTTATCTACATTCACTTCGATCTCTTTATGAATCTCATCATGAAATATTGTGATCATAGCCCTCATATAAGTAGTACCAGTATTTTTGAGACCAAATGGCATAACCCTGTAATGATATACACCCCAAGACTTAATAAAAGCTATATTTTCTACATCTTCCTCACCCACCAGAATCTGGTGCTAACTAGTATAATAGTCTACAAATGATTTAATTACATGTTTAGCAGAGTTGTCGATTAGAATATGAATGTTCACAACGGAAAATCGTCTTTTGGACTTGCTTTGTGGAGGAGATCCATGAAATCAACACATATTTTGATCTTTCAATCTTTTTTGGTAACCGAAACAACATTGGCAAACCAAGTCGGGTATTGCATCACTTCCACTAATCGAGACTCGATATGTTTTGTGATATCTTCTTTAATCTTCAAACTTAACTCAAGATTGAACTTCTGAGCCTTCTGTTTTACCGGGATGAACCCTTGATTGATAGGCAACTTGAGAGACACCACATTGGTACTCAGCCTTAGCATGTAGCTGACTTTCTAGAGGAACATATAGATATATACATTAAGCAAATAAATGAGATCCTTTCTTTGAGCTTCATTCAAGAGGACACTAATTTATACTTCTTTGACACACTCTTGATCTCCTAGATTCATGGTTTCTGTTTCTTCAAAATTTTGTTTTTGTTGATTTTCAAACTGCCAAAACTCCTCAGAAACATATTATGGTATCACAGGTTCTTCTTCATACTTTTTACACTCGTTATCACCTGCCTCATTTTTTTGGTTCAGCTCGTGACAATACACGACATTGGCAGGTTTTATATTAAAATTACTAAAATCATAAATAGACAAAGTTAGAAAAGTAAAATAAGAATATAAATGAGTTTTCAACAACAGAGACTTTCATTCAAATTGGAAAACAATGCAAACTTTGGCCATGGAAAAGGGTCATGTTGCCTTTATAAACATTACGGAGGAATTTAAAAATTCAAGTAAATAAAGATACTGCAAAATGGTGGGTCTTGGGCTTCATCAAGACTACAACAGATTTTTAAATCAGGCATAAACAATGTCTTTCTACCCAGATATTCTGGAATCAATATCAGTGTGGAGGTCGAGTTCTGTAGCTGCCCTCCAGGCTCATCAGCATTGTAGATACTAGCTATCTTGATCTCGTCCTTCATAAAAAAGTGAATCTATTAAAAATAGCCCCAGATTCCTTTCGCAATTCCATCACAATAGGCGTACTCCCGGACTGGAAATGACTGGTATAGATGAGGGATCGTCCTAGCCAATGCTTGATCACCACTCTTCTTTATTTTCACCTCATCATCCGTGAGGAAGTACCCAACACCATACCTTGCTCCTTTGGAGGGAACCTGAATAGGCTCAACAATTCTTTTGAATTCCTCCCCAATAATAAAACTTGGCTAGAATCGATTATGGAGCATTACAGTGGCAATCATCTTGTACACAGAGGGAATAAAAGGTTGTGAAGCTAAATGATAACCGGTGGCATGAATTAGCTCGACCATGTAGAAATCAGTGCCTCGAGAGACTTCATCTATGATAGGCGCATGCCCACTGGGTTGGATTCCTTCACCGTGGATAACCAATTCTTTGTTCTGCCAAACAAACTTCATCAATGGTTAAGGGTAGAAGGCACAGCCCCAGCATTGTGGATGAACGACCTTCCTGAAACTTAGCGTTAAACTATGCTGGGCCCATCTGAATGACTAAGTTCAATGCTCGAAGTATGTCTCTCTACATCCCAACAAAGGCTCTAACATTGACTTGGTTTTGTCCAAGCTTTCCCAAATAAAACCTTAACTTCCTTAAAGTTTACAGCGGACAAATATTGAGACCAGATCCATCATATATCAAAACACGATTTATAACCATTTCTTTACATATGACAGTGACATCTAAATCCATATTGTGCATCCTCCCATTAAAGGGAAGGTTTTCATCGTAGAATTTGATCTGATGTCCTCGGATAGCCTTGTTGATCATGGCGCTACATTCTTATTGTTGGTGACCACTAGCAAAAATGTGTCACCCAAAGCCTTCATCAAGGATTGCCTATGTAGTTGCGACCACATCAACAGGGCCCACTCAGAAATCTAAGCTGGGTTTTTCTCCAAATGCTTAACAATCGAATTATCCTTCAGGTGCATAATTCCCCAAAGCTCTTTAGATTTTCCTTTAATTTTATCTTGAGTATAACATCTGCAAGACCGGGTCATACCCTGAGTAGAAGAACTATCACTTACAAACCTCGGTCGAGTGGGATTTTCTTTTGGCACCAAGGAAACAACCTTTGTGGGTGTTAGAATCACAAACTCCTTTTTGTCCTTGATGCTAAGCAAATTCATGAACCTTTCAAGATAATCATGAACGATTGCAACTAGGCTTTTGTCACGCCCGAATCGTCATCTGTACCTAACATATTGATATTGATGCCCCCATGATTCGACAATGGATTATTATTAATGTTAAGAGCGATTATCTGAAGGGAGACTACGTTCAGGTAGATTAGATCTTTGAATTTTTTCTTGAGGTTAACACAAAACTTAGTATCATTTCCAATGGTATTAGAGTGATATGCACACTTCTGATCAGGTCTTTAAAATAGGGAGCTAGTATCCACCGGCTTGGGCCCCATTGGATGTATATAACCTGCCGCGGTTAATTACTCGTACAAATTTGTTCTGCTTTTGTCAAATGTAGTAAAAGTTTTGGCTGTCTCTTTTCTCAAACATAGGACAAGGATGATCGTAGTTTCCTTGAGTAGGAGGCATCTAAGGATAATATTAAGGATTAGGATTGGGACCTTAATATCTGGGATAGGGAATTGGTTGGTAATTTTGCAATGGAGCATGGTAGTTAGGGGAGGTATTTTGGTAAATTGGAACTTAGGATTGCTATACTGGGGAGGATCTTGGTAATTTGACTGCACGGTGGCGCAGTTGGGAGTGACACTTTCATAATTATTAGTTGAAGTTTGCTAAACTTGACGAGAATTTTTGTAGATGGGAGATGGAATTTTATAAGTGGAAAAGGGAGAATTTTTGTAAGTGGGAGGAGGGTTATTTTGTTAGTCGGCTCGTATGTAACAAGCCTGGTATGGGTTTTGTGAAGGTCGAGAATGACCTTGGTACGATGATGCTTTTCTCAGGGTCTTCTTTCTTCATACGAAAAAACTAACACATCTTCTTTTTTCTTCTTTAACAAGACCGAGGATCTGGGTGAAGCAGTAACACAAGAAATCTTCCCCATTTCAATCCATCCTCGATAATCTCATTTTCCTTGACTATCTTGGAAAATTTCTCTCCAATGAGCAGCATGATTCTGTCATTGTATTATGGTTCTTGAACGCACACAAATATTTGAACAATTATTTTTTCAGACATGGGAGGCCGAACTCTGGTTGCCTCCTTTCCCCATATGTACGAAAACTCTCTGTAGCTTTTGTTGGACATCTCCCTCATCTTCTCTATGGATTAACAATCAGGGATAATATCTATGTTGTAAGCAAATCCCTCAATGAAGTCCTTAGCCAAGGCATTCCGGCTAGGCCACTTTGTGGTCTCGTGAGATGTAAACCATTCTGAAGATTTTCCGCTCAAACTTCTGCTAAAAAGCCACATTTGTATAGATTCATCTATCCAAACTCCACCGAGCTAGTCAATGTATTCCCTTAGATGAGCTAAGGTATTTCCTTTTCCTCCAAAAGTTTCAAACTTTGGCATCTTGAACTCTTCTGCGATTTCTACATTCGGATGAATGCATAAATCCTGTAGTTAAAACAGGCGACGTCAGGAATGCATTGAATTTCCTTCATTGATTTTTGGATATCCTTCTTTTATGTCTATACTTTCAGACTCTTCTTTAAATCTCTATAATCTTTCTTGTTCCTCATAATGGTGACCTCAACACCATTCACGTAGTGCTCATTTGGAATGGGAATTTGGAAGGTGGTTTTTCTGGGTAGTGGTGGAGCAAAGAAAGGACTTGGGGCATTTTAAGTAGCTTGGTAATTTTGAAATTATTTTTGGGGGTTCATATGTTGATTTTTGTTATGGAGGGATCTTTGGGCATGGAATGTATTTTGATTTTACAGAGGTGGATCGGTTTGGTGATGGGCATTTTGAGGAAATTGTGGTATTTGAGGATTAGGGTTTTGAAGAGGTGGTGGGGTATGGTATGAGGCGGAAAAATATTGATAATTCTATGTGGTTAACTATATAACTGAGGGATTCTGAGCAGGAGTAGATTGTGGATTCAGAGCTAGCTTCATGTTTGAAGAGGGGAAGTATAACAGAGGCCTTCCAGCAGTAGCAGCATAGGTAGTAAAACCTGGTGGATCCTCCTATCTCCTTCGAATTTCTACTCTAATCTCGGCAATTTGCTGCATTAGCTGCATAATCAGATCATTATAATCCTCTATGATGAGTTGAGCAACCATAATGTCACTAAGACTAATTTCTTCGTTATTGTCCCCCATTACTTCTTTTACCTTACATGAACTTTGGCCGAAAATGGAATCTGCAGGCCCTTTAGATCTAGTGAAGTAAGGATGATGATCCAGTTTAATCGACACAGACTAGTTTGTAAGTACCTGGGGTGGAAAACAACTGAAAGGCAAATTTGTTAGTTTGAGTTCGGAATACATGACACTAAATAATAGTAAGATAGCATATAGACACACAAAAGTTGCTTTTTTAGAGGACATGCCGACACAAGCGTAAAGGGGAAACTTGTTTTGAACAAGCAGGAGTTTGATCATTTTTATTTGGGATGATCTTAGGAAGGTTAAATCATATTTTGCTAAGGTCTTTTTGCTTTATAGCTTTGACATCTCTTGATTTGTTTCAATCATTTTCCTTTTCAAATGGAAATTAGGAGAATGACAATTTTGAATGATAACGGTTGGTCCTTGAAAGGATATCGACGTATCTCACAGCGAGAATTTAGGCCCTACTTAGTTCGGGTACGAAAGAAATACTTGTATTCATTCATTCTCATACGATTAAAGGAAAATTGAAAACTAAACAAAAAACACTTAAAGATAAATGTGCCTTCATCTCAGCAGTTCTTTTTGTTGCTATAGCATCAGGCACGGGGAACAAACTCAACTTGAATTTTTCCTATGCTGATGAGGTATTCCATGTCGTGGCGAAATGCAAGACACTTTTCAATGCTATGATCAGCGGCCCTGTGATAGGGGAAACATTTCCGAACTTCCATTCCAAGGGAATATACAACTCCCACGTCCTTGTAGAGATGGGAAAAGACCCTAGATCAAACCAACTCTGAGTAGACCTCCACAATTATTTTTTAAAGGCTTGAAGAAGCAATGATATAACTTAGTTGTCTCATTGACCAGTATGTCGAGCCTTGGTTAATCACACACAATGATGTCACCGTCACCGCGAATTTTGTAATACTTTCCATATCATCATCAATATGACCATGATAGAATCATATAGTCAAGTAGGAATAACCATGCGTCAACACTAACACTATACACAAAGACATAGTCATAGTCTAGCATGACCACATAACTAGCATCAATAGAAGAAAACATATACTTTCACATTACTTATATATATATATATATATATATATATATATATATATACACACATATATATATATATATAGATATAGATATATATTATCCAACTTCACATAATAAACTACACAAATTATCATAATACTTCAAGTAGTGCCGACAAGACAATGATCATCATATTACATAACGTAACGCCTACAAGGCCACATCACATAACACCGCCACCATAAGTGGACCATACCAATCACAATATAATTAAATTCCAATTAACATAAAATAAAGTGAATTAGGGAAGAGTACCACCACGCCATCCTCAACACTTCAATCAAATGCTAAATAAACCAATTCAATATCATAAGGCCCTTAACCATCACCATAACCAATAATAAAATATAAAAACTATTATACTCAATGAAACTGGGTCATTTCAATATAGATTCTTCAATATAAAACAACCTATATATCAATTCAATACAATTATTACATTAATCAATAGCCCATAGAAAACTACAATAAAATTCATAAGCATTAATTATATATCACTTAACCCATAAACTAGTCAAAAACTAGGGTTCATTACATGTTTTCATAAGTTAATTGAGTTAAAATCATAAAATTTCTAACAATTGAACCAATATACAATACTTTAAAACTTTGAATGGAAGAACCCATGGATAATCATGAAATTGGACAATTAATCTTCGAAAACAATAGAAAACTTCTTTGAAAGTTTGGCTCCTTGATGAATAGAGTTTCAAGGATAGAAAAACATACCTTAATAAATATAATCCTCCAATTTGATAAAGAATCTCCACTCAATTCTCCAATTCAAGCCCTTCCTTGAATTTTTGCTCCAATGGAGTTCTAGAGAATTTCTAAGGGAATTTGGTTTTTGATTTTGAAGAATGAAATCTTCCAAGTGTTTTATGCTTATAAACATGTTTAAAATTCCCAAAAGACCCCTCAGTAACCACCCTTTCTCCTGTTTGGACGTTGGGTGAATTTATAACTTCACTGCTTAACTTACAATGAAGTTGCGCAGAGACAACACCATTGATGACTTGACCATCGATGACCCTTCCCTTGACCAACGGTCCGTCTTGTTGGTATTTGCTTGGGATTGAGTCTGTTCTTATCCTCTCCTTTCCAACTCCTAATTTTCCATCTATGAAATCTTACCTACGGGGCGGTAACCGACCAACTGGGCATCGATAGCCTCCGTAGGTTAGGCTGTCTTGGAAAGCTTGGACACTCATGAAGGGTCCTTTCTCAAGGACCCTTAGATTTTCCCTGGTGATATTTTTCCGGACGTTTCCAAATCAAAAATACTCGTATACGAGTTTAGGAACTCTCAAATGAATTTCATCCAAATTGAACACGAAAAACTTGACGAAATATGTCAAGACACATAAGGTTGTTTAAAGGCAAACCTATCGAACATCATGGACGTTCTTGGACGTTTCACCTCCAAATATAATGAAACTACACACATTGCCTATAAACACCATAATAAGTCATTTAAGTACCTTATAACCTCATGAATCACATATAAAAAAATAAAACCACGTATGAGGCACATAGGAGACTTAGTCATTGAACGTTTTGGTTGTCCCTTCATGTTTGACTTCCAATGCACCTAAAACTCTAGACAATGTCTCAACACCACATTATAGACCTTGTTAGACCTTAGACCATCATTAAATCCATGTTAGTCTCTATCTTCACCTAAGTCATCTGAGGGTTGTTATATAGATTATTCGTCTCACTTTGCATATCCACTTGGAGTGAAGCATATACTCCAAGATTTGCTTGTCAATCCTTAATCAACCTCGCTCATGGAGGTATGTCCTTGGCGATCTCTCCATGCTCAAATGAATATAGCTCTTTCATTTAATCATCCTAAATATACGGCCAACACAATAATCGTAAGGTTCATTATTTACCAATTCATTCTCTCTTCATTCATAGGTAGATTAAACAGTCTTCTTGCCTTAGATTTCTTCTCACGTTTTTCAATACTAGGTGAATATAGTCATAATTCATTCATAAGAGTTCAATTCAATAAATACCCATACTAATCAATAGTTCAATTCATACTTAGGTTATCTAATCATGATCAATTAATATAGAATACCATCAAGTTAAGAATAATCAACACAAAACCTTCATCAAGTCTCTAATGCCCTAAGATCACCATGATCACCCTCAATTATGTTTTTATACTTCACCATGAGAACTCCATAAAAATATTATATAATAATAATATAAACATCATTGAATGCTAACCACTAGATTGGGATAACAATAAATCCTTAGCCACAATGCAAGCACAACCCTCTCTAGATTGGGGGTTCTTTGGGTTCACAATTCAAAGGGAAACTAGGGGGATTCATATATGAATGAATACATGACTTAATAAACTTCACACACCTTATATTAAGATCTTAAAACTTGCTTGAAACCTTGATCAATTCTTCCTAAAAGCTGCTGCAATTTATGTTCTTCTTCAATTGTGGTTTTTGGGAGAGCTTTGGGAGAGAAAGGTTTTGATTTCTTATTTCTTAATAGGTATTGGGGTTTTGTCTTGTGAAAGAGGTTAATAAGTCCTAAAAATTGTTTCTGACCTTCTTCAAAATTACCCTATCACCCGCACATAAATTTTACCATTTTAGACAAGTCAATCTCAACTTAAATATTTGGAACTTTTGTCAGGAAATAAGTTCGCAACGCCGAGCTGTTCCCTCATGATTTTGATTTAAAATAACATCTGGGAAGTTGAGTCTTCATAGTATCCGCAAAGCGGAGCAACATTTTGTCTATGCATATCCTAGTCCGCGACCCAGACGTATCCGTAAGAACCCGTTGGTTGGTCCTTGGGGAGTTTTGCCTAGATGTTTCCAACTCAAATACTCTCGTATACATCTTAGGAACCTATCACATAAAGTTGAACTCCAAACACTACATAAAAACTCATGAAATATTCCAAGGCATGCAAGCACATCTTAAGGATAACTATCAAACGTCACCAGCCGTTCTTGAATGTTTCACCTCGAAACTCTCCCAAACTTTACGCACTGCCTATAAACACTATTATTAGTAATTTTAGGACCTTATAAGACTGTGACAACATCTTAGTATATAGTTTCACCTAATACTTTATATGGTTCTTACAAATACACCACTTGGGAAACATTCATCCTCGAATGATACCTTGCTAGACACTTCTCTAAGGAACAACTCTAGACTAGCTGCCTATCGTACATGCATTATACCTAGATGTGCATACAAAAATCAAGGAAACAATCCATTGCCTTCCCTCACATTATCTTTTGCATTAGGTAATCCCTCATTATGTGTCCACTTTCACCTCATCCATAGCAACCGGGATGAAAATTCTCATAGTAACTACACAACTCAAGGTGACTATCTCTAGCACTTCTAGCTTATTCAAATCAAGGATACATAATAACCTCATTCAACCATTTGGAGCAATCCTTCCTTTCTAAACATCACTTAAATTTCACATCCTTCAGCCAAGGTGAATCTTAACCAATGGTGAATCACACTTTTATCCTCCTTAGAGAAGTTTATTCACTCACTTCTTCTAGGAAGGACTCAAACACTCTACTCCACCAAATTCTATCAACATACAAAAAAATACATCATGGCCTTCTACCAACATCAACATAACATATATCCACCCATTCATTCGAAAAACAACATTACATCCCATAATCTCAACTATATAAAGTCACATATCCATACTTGGCTTTTCAACAAACCTTCCTACCTCACTTCTTATAGAGAAAAACTTCTAATAATAACATAGTCAAGACCATCAGATAAGGGATAATAGAGAGACAGATAGAGCTTATAGATCTATGCCATGACTTGAAGAATCAAGAAGTGAAACTTTACTAAGCATCCCATAAACTCCTACTCATAGATGTGTCTTGACTCAAACCAATGAATAAGAGTCTATTAGATGTGGTTTTGAGACATCCTAAGACAATTTTCATAACATTATGCTATGATACCAAGTTTTCACGAACCACATGTATACCCTAGAAGTTAGATCATTCATATATCACAACACGGCTTACTTGACTTCTATGAGGTCTCGTCATTCTCTTAGAAATCTTTCATTGCATATATACAAAAAGTAGTGCAGACTTAAAACTTTTCTTTCAAAACGTAATGCGGAAGTCATCTCATAAAACATCTAACATATGTATAAAAAACCATATATGGCATCATGAGTACAATAAACTTGGGTCAGAACCCATAAATGACTAAACAATGAAAGAATATTAAAGACAACGTAGTAGTGACGACCTCGGATGCTATGAGGACTCACCAATCTTCTTTCCTTGAAATCCTTTAAAACTCTACCCCTTGAAGGCAACTCAATAGACTCAAGACCCTATAAGGACAACATGTAGGAAATATGCGTTAGTATGATATGTACTAAGTATGGAAACTATCACACCAAACATAAGATATCTCAAAGGGTTATTCAATAATTTACATAATCATAAGAGATAAAGATATAAGCATATCATGAATATGAAAAGCATATTAAAACATCATAACGTTAATAAGATTTCACAATTACATGCTTGTCCTTCTTTCTCAAATGAACTACACCACAAGCTACCTCCAAGTATACTATGACGAGGCTAAAGTAGCATCCCATACTACTACCAAATCTAAGTACATCTCTTTAGTCATACCAGATCATAGTTAACTTCAATAATTAAGACATAAGTTAATAATGTCATATTAGAACTATGCCCCTAAGCTAACTCAAAACATACTTGTGCAATGCAGGTGAAGCATCACATACTACCTTCACATACTTAGCATGTCTTTAAGTCACTCTATCTTATTCATAAAGTCTCTAGTAGCCTTACTTCATATAAAAGAGTACTAAACTCTTATGATTTCCTCAAAACATGATTTTGCAATGAAGATGAGGCATCCCATACAAACCCATATACTAAGTCTATGTTAAAGTTATCGTTAACATGTTCACCCTCCATAGCCTAACATTACTTAACTTCATTTATTAATATTCTCTCATCTTTAGTATAATTTACTAGAAAAGGCAACTCCAGTCCAATCCTACCTTCAATCTCTTATTCTTTAATGAACCTAGGTTATACCTTGTGCAATGCACTCATGATGCCCCACAACACCACTCATGGAAGGTCCTACGATATACTTTTTAAGGTATGCCTTGATCCTTTAATAATCATGAACACTACGAGATACCCCTTGGGCATGTCTAAGTGCATACACACTATACGAACACTCTGATATACCCCTCGGGCATGTATAAGTTCATTCATTGCTTATGAATACTACGACATGCTTATCAAGCATGTTCAAGTTCATAGGATATAGAGTTATCTACTAGGATACCTTTCCTCTACTACTTGAAGGAATGCCGCCTAATGAAATATATTTGCATAGTTATCACAACTAGTGGGTGTGGCACTGCTTTATATTTGGAGTCCAAACCCTTGCTAGACTATCCATATCACTTTGCTAAACCCTTGCTAGACTATCAAGGTTTACTTGTCAACCCTTACTCAACCTTCTCTTATGAAGAGACGTTCTTGAGAATCTCTCCATCTTCAAGTACATCTCTCATTTTCATTCAATAATCCTCAATATACAGTAAACAGAATCATCCTAAGGTTCATTATTCACCAATTCATTCTATCTTCATTCATAGGTAGATGAAAGAGTCTTCTAGCCTTAGCTTTGTTCTTACATTCTTCAATACTTGGTGAATATAACCATAATTCATTCATTAGATTTCAACAATAAAGAACCAATTCATCAAATATAATTATTCTTAGGTGATACAATCATGATCAATTAATATAGAATACCATCAAGTTAACAAGAGTCAACATACAACCTTTATCAAGTGTCGAATGGCTTAAGATCACCATCATCACCCTCAATTCAATTTCTATAATTCACCATGAAAAGTCCATAAAACAGTATATAATCATCATATTTAAATCATTGAATTCCAACGAGTAGATTGGGATGACAATCAAGCCTTGCCCACAATGCAATGACAACCCTCTCTAGATTAGGGTTCTTTGGGTTTACAATTGAAGGAGAAACTGTGCCACCTCAAAAATGATATAGGTGAAACTAGAGCCTATCATGTTTTTAATGAGGGTATAAGTTCCTAAAATAGTATTTAATGTTTTAATTTGTTAGTGTCTAAAGTATTAGGTTAATTGCAAGTTAAATGTCAAGGAACGACCAAGACGTTCATCTATATGCATCATGTATTATTATGTGCCTATATGAGTTTTTCATGAGATTATTAGGTACTTATATGAGTTATTGTAGTGTGTATAGGTATTTTTCATGTTTCATGAAGTTTGGAGGTCAAACATCAAAGAACGTCCATGACGTTCAAAAGGTTTGCCTTGAAATGACTTTGTGTGTCTTGGTATGTTTTATCGAGTTTTACTTTTTTTGATGAAATTTGTAAGGGAGGTATTAAATATATATATGAAAATAATCAGTTTGGAAACATCCGTGAAAACATCCCCAAGTACAAACCAATGGCCTTGAGGAAGGACCCTTCACAAGAGCCAAAGCTGTCAAGACCAGCCCCAAACGACGGAGGCAATCGACGTCCAGTAGGTTGGTCAAGGCCTCGTCAATGGAGGTCGTTAGTAAATACATAGAATAGAGAGATCAAGTTCCCAATTTCCAGTCTCAGTCCCAAACAACGGCCATCTAGGACAGTCCGTTTGTCGACAAATGGTCTATTGGTTTGCAAGTCGTCGATGGGTCTATCACCTGTGCAGCTTTATTTTTTAGTTGAAGGATGAATCGGTAAATTCACCCAACTTCCAAATAAGAGTTTGGGTGGTTATTTAGGGTTATTTTAGGTACTTTACGTTGATACATAATTCCTAAATACCTAAATGAATTCATTCTTCCAAATCAAAACCCCAAAATCTCTAAAAATATTCACTAGAAGTCCATTGATGCCAAACTCAAGGAAGAGATTTGATTGGAAATTTTAGTGGTGATTCTTCATAAATTTCGTTTATTAACATAATTGAAGTATGATTTTGATCCTTGATATTGTATTCATCAAGGAGCCCAAAATTGAAAGAGTTCTCTAAAGTTTTCTAAAGATGAACTTGTCAATTTTTTTTATTTATCCATGAGTTCTTGCATTAAAGGTTTTTCATTATTATGTATTGATTATATTGATGTTCATTATATGATTTTAACCTATGAACCCATGTAAATCGATGAACCCTAGATTTTGACTACTTAATAGTTGACTTGATATTGATTTAATGCTTATGAATTCTAGTGTAGTTTTGTATGGGCAATTGAATGATGTAAGAATTATATTAATTGATGTAAAGTCTGTCTTATATTGCTAAATCTATACTGAATTGACCTTGATTCATTGAGTATTATGGTTTTTGTATTGAATTTATGATCACGGGCATGGGTAAGGGCTTTTTTGTATTTAATTGGATGATTTAGCAATGGATTGAAGTGGTGAGAATGTATTGGTGGTACACTTCACTAATTATCTTTATTTTATGTAATTTAGATCTTGAATTATGTTTTGATTAGTATGGTCCACTTATCGTGGTTTTGCTCTGTGAATGATGTGACCTTGTCAGTGTTACTTTATGTATTTTGATATTCATGGCTTTGTCGGCGATTACTTGATATTGTATGATGATTTTTGTAGTGATTAATGTGAATTATGATCATATCTATCTACATGTGAGTAATGTGAAAGTATGTATTATTCTATTGGCATTAGGTGAGCATGTTAAACTATGACTATGTCCTTATGTGTGTAGTCTTCGAGTTGATGAATGATAATTCCTACTTTACTATATGAGTCTATATTGGTTATATTTATAATGATATAGTAATGAATAGGGTGACTTAAAGATTATAATGGTTATTCCTCAACGCTTCTAGAATGATATGTTGTATGTGATAAAGTGAAGTCATTGTTGTGTCTTGTGTGGTAGACTTGTGTCCCTTTATTTATACATGTATGGATGTGAATATGAGATGTCTTGACTTAGGATGCTAAAGATTCTTAGTCTTGTTTGTATGAATGACATGAGACATTGAATTATTCTAATAAGTTTGTTTATGTGGAACCTTAAACCTAGTGGTAAGGTTATGAACCTTGAAGTCAAAAGTCGTAATATTATCCTTCTTGTATGAATGATGAAATTAAGGTTGGTTGGATGGAACAATATCATATCATCCTCAGTAAAATCATAAAGATATATTCGTCACCATTGTAAGGCAGCCTTAGGGGACCTCTTTGGTAGGATGAGTGTGATTCGGTTATGAACAAGATATGAAACCCCTTCATATGATCCATAATATGAATCACTCTATGAGAACAAAGGCAAGCACCAAGTTAGTATGGTAATGGATGTAGCTCTAGTTCAAGGATAAGGCTAGAAGTGCAAAGAAACCCTTCATATTCCTTAACCATGTGCCTATAAGATATGTGTCCAGGTTCTATTATTGGCAAGTAGAATAGCCTCCATCAGAGTAGGCTACAACTACGGATTCCATCATTTTCTACCATGGTCTATGTAATTCTTGCCTACTCTCATTATTAGGGATACCTACAATTATTGCAAAAGTTCTATGAAGTTTAGGTGGTAGTGTGGGACACTATCTAGATATTGCACAATATGCTTTAAAGATGTTAGTTAGAGTCCCTAGGTCTTCTTCAAGACCATTACTTGAATGTCCTTAAGTGATGAATTTCTGTTAAATAAACTAATGAATGTAATAACTCAAGTTTACAAAGTACGTTAAATGAATAAGTACTTATCTAGAGTAGTTAAGGGTTGTCTAGTTAAGGTGTGCAGGGGGCATACAAATAGTCACTTCGTATATTACCTAGATAAGTCTTAACAAATACTCTAGTTAGGAAAGTTAGTTGATTAAGTATACATGATCCAAACTTTGATAGCCTTAAGGATTTCTTAGGTAATCTTAAAGTTGTCAAGTATGGACATTCTCATCTTGATTTACTTGAGTAAGGTTATTGATAACCTTTGGAAAGGAGAATGTCATATTATATTTATGTTATTGTGTTATGTGAGAATGATCTTATCCTAGGTAATCTAAACGTTCTCTTAAGTTTTTGTGAATGGGCATGTATGGGTGTTATCTTCACAACTCACTCAAGTGAACCTTAGAATCATTTTTGGTAGGAGAATCTCATGTTCATGTGTTTTGTGTATTGTAAATGTGTATATCTCATAATGGGTGGTCTTAAGGATCATTTAGATGTCCCTAGAGAGAGTGTATTTGCGGGTCTCTCTTTCTCTTACATAAGTTAGTCTTAGGATAGTTTTTAGTGGGAAAAATACGTGCTAGAAAGTGTCCAATATGAGTTGAAGAACTTCATTGTAACAGTAAAAAAATTCACAATAACATTGAATTAGCTTACTGTAAAGTGTTCCTTAAAAATGTGATAAATTTCTTAAGTGCTATCTTATGCGTTTCTAAGGTTCTGAAGGTTGTTCTTATGCTTATATTATGATATTTAAATTAAAAAATCATATTTCCATTCAATGTTTGTTTTCATGATTTTTATTCATTATGTCATACTAAGTACATGTGTTTCTACTAATTCCATGCTTTAATCTATCTCTACTGTAATTCATAGGTGAAGGTGCTTTTGGGAGATAAGCTTGGATTATAGGATCTCTCAAGCAAGTTCAAAATAGATGTCTATTATTTCTCTTATTGAAGTATTATGATAGACTTAGTAGTACTATATTTCTATTGTATGGGCCGTGTCCTAAGTACTCTTGTGTCTAAGATTAGACAAAATGAGACTTAGTATTTCCTATGGATTTTACATGAAGGAGATTTTAAACATTTTAATTCCGTACTACTTTATATATGTATAAATGTGTTGTACGATATGAAAGAGCTTGTACAAGACCTCCTAGAGGTCAAATACTCTACGTTATGATTTAAATATTGACCCTAGCTTCTACAGTGTCGTTTCAAGTCGTAACAGAAACTAGGCGGCTTCATGGATGGATGAATCCGTGAATGAATAAGCTTCACGTAAGTTACATTAGGACCTTAAACCACGTTTAAAACCTTGATCAATTCGTCCTTAAAACTGTTGCATTTTATATTCTTCTTCAATGGTTGTTTTGGCTTTGGAAAGGGGTTAAATAAGTCCTGAAAACTATCTGTAACAATCTCTGAAATTACCCAATCACTCCCACATGAAGTTGACTCTTTTAGACTAGTCAATATCAACTTAAATTTTTTGAACTTTTGTTAGAAAATAAGTCCGCGATGCAGAGCTGTTACCACTTGATTTTTTAAAAATAACTTTTGAGGCAGTTGAATCTGTGTTGCAACGGTAATGCGGATCAACTGTTGATCTATGGAGACCCTAGTCCGCGACAAGGACCTACTTCACCAAGGAACAAATGATACTACCTATGGCAGCTTTTTGGCCCAATGTTGGGTCCTCATCAAGGACCCTTTGATTTGTCCTTGGGAGTTTTTGCTGGACGTTTCCACATCAAATACTCTAGTATACATGTTAGGAACCTCTCACATCAATTTTAATTCCAAACACTACATAAAACATCATGAAACATATTAAGGCACGCTAGCACGTCTCAAGACTATTACTTAAATGTGATATTGACCCTAGCTTCCAAGGTGTGGTCTCAAGTCCTAGCAGAAACTAGGGGGCTTCATGGATGGAAGAATACTTGAATGAATAATCTTCACGTACCTTAGATTATTACCTTAAAAATGCTTGAAACCTTGATCGATTCATCCTTAAAACTACTGCACATGATTTTTGGAACTTTTGTCAGAAAATAAGTCCGCGATGAAGAGCTGTTACCACTTGATTTTTTTAAAAATAAATTTTGAGTCAATTGAATCTGTGTTGTGTTGGTGATGCGGAGAAACTTTTTGTCTATCGAGACCCTAGTCCGCGACAACAACTTATTTCACCAAGGAACAAATGTTGCTGCCTTTGGCAGCTTGTTAGCCCAAGGTTTGGTCCTCATAAAGGACCCTTTGGTTTGTACTTGAGAGTTTTAGCTAGACGTTTGCACCTCAGATACTCTAGTATACATTTTAGGAACCTCTCACATCAATTTGAATTGCAAAGACTACAAAAAATATCATGAAACATACTAAGGCACGCTAGCACGTCTCAAGACTATTTTTCAAACGTGACCAGACGTTTCACCTCCATACTCTCCCAAACTTTACACACTACCTCTAAACACTATTATTAGTAATTTGAGAACCTTATAAGCTCGTGAAAACGTCTTAGTATCTGGTTTCACCTAATTCATTTTTAGGTCCTTACAGTTACTACATCTGCAGCTATATCTTTTAAAGCGCTAAGTAGGCTCCTTAGAGAAATTTGTCTTCGAATAAGTTCTTTCACATTTACTTCATCACACTATTGCCATTTTCATTCAAGTTCTTTTCCCATAGCCCTGAGATTCCTTAGTATAGACAATGTTTTTGATCTATAATGTAACAAAGTTACAATTTTTCATGGCAGTATGCTCATCAATGAATATTTTTTTTACTGCTGCTTCACCCAGTTTCCCAAAAATTATATGTTAAGCGACAACTTAGTTATTTTGTGAATTAAATCTGACCATTTTTATAAACAAAATGGTGGGAGTGTAGGATCTTCATTACACTAATATAGAGAATTAAAGGCAATTAACATCACCAAAGAAGAAACCTACAAACAGTCAACTTATAGGAAAAACCAGGACTACATCTCAGGGTGTGATTGTAAAAGAAGGTTGGTTTATGTACTGAAGTACTTCAGGATCTCAAGGATGTTTATGACACAACATAGATCAGAAATACAGGACTTCCTGATTTGTTCAACTCCATAGAAGCTTAAGAGATTACATATTTGATCGTAGAGGGTAATCTGAACAAGGATGAGCATGCCTCTTTATCTCAAAGGTTATCACATTCCTCAGTAACATCATTTTAACCGTACACGCTGACTAAAAGGGTCATTTTCCACACTGTTTACACTCAAACATTATACCAACGAACAACTACTATCGTCTTTCATCATATTTATTATGTAAAGAACATCCCTCATTATTTTATAACACCACGGTTGGCTTCTTATTTAATCAAATGTTTATTATGTACAATTACTAATTGAATGGGTATAAAATATTCTTAACAAACATGATTAGATATATCTTCCAATCTTTAAATAAAGAAAAACTAGTGACGTTACCATTCAACCTAAACAACATGTGTGCTATGAAAGTACACGTTTGTTTGCCAATAAATCCAGTTATTACCGCATCTTAACACTCTCTACAATTTCAAAAAAAACTGTATGCTTAAAAAAGGTCACCTCGCTGACTCACACATTAAAAGATATGTTCCCCATTTATAAAATGTGTATAATCATAGGTCATAAACGTAAAAAAACCCAAACAAAACAGAGTGTTACAAATAAAATGGATGCTAGATCCCTGATTTTAAAACTACATTATTATCTTGCATGAGGCTACTTCAAGAAACTTTAACAGATAAATCCATCATACTATCTCACATTAGTGAATTCTTATCCCAACTTTATAAGGCGACTATTCAGTAAAGAGGCAACACAATTTGATGTAAAATATTTGTATCACCCAGTTTACCCTCCCTCTACCTTAAATTGTAGATATTTTAAGTGTGAGCTTAGTAATCAAACTTGAACAAGTAAACACCTTTTTGTCCCCTGTGTCCAATCATTGGAAATGCCCGTGGCTTAATTCCTTTATGTATACCTCACAAGTCCCTTTTTAAGTATAACATGATAAAATATCTACGATAACGCAATATAATATTTATTCAATTACTAAAATTTATGATCAAACGCAAGGCTATTCAAGCCCAATACATTCATTCCAGCCGTCTATTTTAATCGAAGTAGCCTATTTAATACTAGAAGCATGCCTCAATGGGTTGTGAATAAAAAAACTATCAATGCATTTCGCAAAGAATGTGACACTTCCTTACATGTCTTTCTAAACACGTTGTTTGCTTCTAACAGTTTTTCCAAATCGCGCCTCTTCGTAAGTATCCTTCCAAAACAATGTTCTCTTCTTGAAGGTTAAAAACGTCTTTCAAATCCATCAAAGTCTATATAATGCATTGCAGACTCCAATACAAAATCATTAACGATATATTTCTAACCTGTAATTTTTAAAATCATATGGCCTATTCACTTCTTTTAGATTTGGATACTAAAAGGGATGATGGGTTGGTTAAGTTACGAGCTTGCCAGATGTGGGAGTTTAAAAATTACAAGATAAACTACGAGATAATAAGTCTGTACATGATACTTATTGACGAAAAGGTAATACTTCTTTCATTACAATTTTATCCAGATTTTTTGATATGTTTTTGCAGATGCACTTACCAATTGATATGAAACAAGGAACTTTGATATATGCAGTAATCTGGATAAATCAGTTGAATAGATTTCGTGCTAATTTAGTCGAAGGCTCTATGATTGTTAGCAGGAACTTTAGGGTGTCTGAAAATATGGTTGAATACAAACTAGTACAATATGATGTTAAAATCACTTTTCTACGAATTGTCATACAAAAAATGAAGGATGATACTGCTAATATCCCTACAAATTGATTTTAATTTATTCATCAAAAAATGGTTCGATCAAAGGTCAATAAAAAGACCTACCTATCAAGTATACTTTTTCACATCTATTATCGAACGCACATTCATTGTCGTGTGTACGCAATATTCTCTCTCTTTATCTTGTAGATGTGGTCGAATGCTTATGTGGAATAGGTGATCTTGAGAATGTTGGTTCAAAGTGGAAAAAACGAGACTTGCACATTTTTACTAATCCGTAAATAACAAACCTCATCTGATTTATTCAATTATATTCAATACACCAGAAACGAAGCAAAACACTAACATATTTTGTTATTTGTTCAGCGATGATAGGTCACCAAAAACAAAAATAACCCTATGGGAAGAATACGGGGAAGGATTTTACCCATACTTAATCCCTCCAAGTTCGGTTCATATATTGTCATTGTAACAGCTACAACGGTGAAGGAATGAAGAGGCAAATACCATACAGACCCTATCAGTTAAGTACAATTTAAATGTAATTAAGTCTACGTGAGGTTTAATGTTAAATTTTGTAACATATGAAATTACTTTTGCCACCATCGTAGCAACCAAAACACATGTTAATCTTCTAATGGGCAACATCACCTCACTGATAGAAAAGATTGCGAGTAAACCAGTTCATATTCAAATAGTTAGAGTACTAATGGAAGCAACATACCTATTTCGAAGGGAATGTTCCAAAATAGAATGACTATTATAGAGTTACTGGATTAGGGATGGATTATTGACATAGAGGTTAGAACCTTAAGCTCCCTTTGTACATTATGAACAATAGGAAAAATCTACATGTTTCTACTGCATATTAATCAGGTTTTTTTTATCGGCTACTAGGATTGTATCGTTACATTATGGGCTCAGATTAGTCTAATAGATACCTATTTTTTGATTGAAACTACATATGATGAAACTTATGCAATAAAAAAAACATAAATTAAAGATGGCATCCACACCTGCTAGAAGTGCGGATAAGAAATTGATTTCCCGTTGGTTAGGTATGGAAACAATTAAACATGTACTGAAGTTCGCTTAAACCCCAAACTAATTTTTTATGGGACACACATGGACAAAATACACATTAAGGTTAAACACAACAGAGTAACACAACTTTCGTTCTTTTTAATGGGTTTTCCTAAAATTTGATCGATACTTCGGGGTCAAAGTTGATTAATCGAATGTCCAAAGGTGATATGCATGTTCCATTGCAAATTGAAAGCCTCTATGGCAAGGAGTTTGTAGTCATGCTTAAATTGAGCAAATTCAATTTAAAAGAGGGACTAGGAAATTGTACGGTGACAAAAGTGTTTGTGCCAGATGAAGAATTGGAAATACAACACCGCATTAAGAAAGAAAAAAAAGTAATGTTATCACTCAAAGCTTAATACCTATATCTTTTATAATTTCATCACTTATTTATAGCTTTGATCGTGCAACTTAGATTGAGCTTAAGGATTAGGATTGATTTACAAAATGCAGGAACAAAATAATAGAGGGGATCAAAACTCATAAGCTCATAAGGTAGGAGATTGCCGCACAACAAATTAGGAGGCGATCCTGACGACGGGAAAGGGA
Organism: Solanum lycopersicum; assembly: GCF_036512215.1. Lineage (NCBI taxonomy): Eukaryota > Viridiplantae > Streptophyta > Magnoliopsida > Solanales > Solanaceae > Solanum > Solanum lycopersicum. Next base: position 27,217,445 of record NC_090806.1, read on the forward strand.
CCTCCAATGGGAACAGAAAAGTTTATGCAAGATAGCTTTAAAAATAGGAAGAACGTGATAGACATAAAAGGAGAAAGTGATGAAACCCCTGAGAAATAATGCACATTTACAGCCTTAGATACAAATTAATATGCTATGGAACGTAGAAGTATTATTGTAATCAACTACCTCCTTAGTTGTTTGTCAGGATACTATTTATTTACAAGTACATGCCTGTGCAATTTAATTAACAAAAACATTGTTTATTTGTGGAATGATTGAGTATTATGTTTCGTACGTTGCATGAAGTATATACTCATAAATCCGTCTGTATTTACAATGTGTACACATCCACTTATATCCAATTATATAAACTCTACCTACGAATAACCAATTAAATTTAAAATATGAATGTGTGTATAATCCACAACACTAATTAATATGGAAAGTGTTGATATAAAAAGCAACGTTTACAGAGTAGTACACAATTTTTTTGGCTTCTTAATAGACGCGTGTTGAAATAGTTTTGAATATCACTCTCGCATAGTTCCTACAGTGTTATTCTTACAAACCAGAAACATAGGTTTCCAACACCACAAAATAAACAATGTATAATGTCGTATCTCGGTGTGCTGGCAGTCTTTTAAATTTTTGCACTTACTATTTGTAGAATCCAACACTTTCCGCGGCATGAAAATTTGTTAAAAATAACAGAATTCACATCAACTATAACTAACGGAGAACTCTAATAATAAACCGGAAATGTATATGATAACAAAAATATAACAGCAATAAATAGCACCGCATACCACAACTAATTTTAAAAAAATTCACACACCATCAGTTTTAAAGCCACAATTCCATCCAATATCAATAACCCCAATAATATGTGTCCTTTCGTTACCTCCAATAATGAAATACCACCGACAACGACTACAGGTACAACACACGCATCTGAAAAGACACCAACTGTCTCTGTTCTCTTGGATAGTACCCGACGTTTTAAAAGTAATAAAAGAGTAGCAACGAAAAGGTAAAAAAATGTACTGCATATAACACTCAAGTACTAGTTGATCACTACAACAACTATTATAAAAAAAACACCAGAAGTTATGTACCAATATTATTGCTACGATATTTATAAACTACTCAAACAACGTCGGTGCATTATTAGAATTCAAGTGCACTCCGTTGATAATTCAACACAGATAAGATTGCCCAATAATCGTCACAACTGAAACATACAACTCAATTTTGAACATCCAACAACGACTGAATCAAACTCTTAACGAGGAGTGTTGTGTCATACATCAAAATAGAATTCAGATATAGAATTAAGATTAATATAGTCTACGCTGATCATTATAAAAAGAAAAAGTGAATGAAGGTAAAGTACCACAACATCACTAGAATAATATTTAACAACAGGTACATTGTAATTTCACTATCTTACAATGAGTTATTCATTACTTTTTATATTCATTAACATCTCATAGGCCGGTCTCTATTAGCTATGCCACATATCTCATTACTTTCTTACTTTCATAGAGACATAATTAGGAATAAGATCAAGTGATTTAACATGAAATCCAGTGTCTTCCGCACACCGAAAAGAGTTGATTCACCGGTTAAAATGAATCTAGATCATGTTAGCTACTTATGAAATCCAGTGTATTCTCCACACCGAGAAGGGGTGATTCCCGGCTAAGAAGAATCCATCTCAAGTGTTTACTCCACAAAGAAAAGGAGTGGCTCATGGAAATAGTAAACAAAGAACACATCGTGAGCATTAAGCGATATAGATAATGTGATCTCAAAATGAAATCTGGTGTCTTCACCACACCGAAAAGAGGTGAAATTATTGGCCAAAGTGAAACCGAACATACCTAGTTCACGTAGGTGGAAACCATTGGCTAGTTCCTATGTTTCCTAGACATAGTTAGAAGACTAGGGACTTAATGAGACTACTTATCCACCTCGCTGGTAGCCCCATCTCATGAGACTTACACGTGCAAGCACATCCCCATAACTAGTCTATCGGTGTTGTGATAACTTTCATTATCTTTTTTAAGATTTGACTCAAGCAGTATAGAAGCTTGCTTCTAGATTGAGATTTCTTACTCTGTTGATGACTTTTAATCCTTACATTACATTGATGAAATGTGAATTGTCCTTAAATATCATCCTTACTTTACGTTGATGAAATGTGAATTGTCCTTACAGATAATCCTTAGGTGTTAAATGACTGGTTTCACACAATCTAACACCTTTATTCATAAGTAATCCTGTAACATAGTAATTTAGGTGTAAGTAAGACTTGTCCCATTTCTTTTAACACCCCATTCTGGTTACTTACTTAATTTAGAGCCATTTTATTATGTTATAACTCACGTTACTTCCTTACTTTAGTGTAGTAGCTTCATTTCATCGTTTATGGACGATGAGCACTTCATTCAATGAGTTACATATGTCCATAGTTTATTCTTTTAGAGAATGTTGGGAGATGTCCAATTGAATGGCTTGCCTATGGATATGTATTAATTGAATGACTATAGAAGTGCTTATATTATCTGTTGATACTTTAACTACACAAGATTGGCATAAGCTTAGTTTTGGCCTAAAGACCTGGATATTAAACTACATAACAATTGTTGTTGGCATAGGTCAGTTTTACGTATGTTCATATTTAAATTAATATATATATGAACCATAATCCAATATTTTTAGTCATTTGAAACGTAAATTTATAGACATTTTCATTAATTGAATTACTTTAGAAGTACTTGAGTTATCATTTCAATCTTTTGGCTATGTAAGATTGGCATACGATAAATATTGGCATTAGAAATTGGCTATAGACTTCATAACCTTCTTTATTGGAATGAGCCAAAGTTTCATTATATCATACTCAATTTGAGATACATTATTCATTTTCCAATCTTTTACTTATTTAGAGATAACATTATAGTCCATTCCCATTTAAATTATGAACAAGGCTTTTGTTAGCCATTTTATTGGTATAAGCCAAACATTGACTCAAATTAAGATTTCATGGAGATCTTTTTAGCCAACCTTATAACATAACTTTAGTCTTAAGGTTTTTCAATCTGTTGGACAGCATAATATGATCATTTACCGAACACAACATCATCAACAAGTCACATTAACAATAGCTCTGCACAATAGATCTTAATCATCTTTATACATAACATTTTGGGACACATCTTAACATAGTATCATTCTCTTAACCAATCTTAGTTCATGACTTTAGTGTAACGTTTTTAAGGCATATTGGAAAGAGTCATATTAAATATTAATGCCTTTATCATCTTCATATCGTTACAAAATATCAAGTCAACATTTGGACACACACACATCAACACTTGACATTTACGGACGTAACAAACACATGAATGGTTCTTATTTAACGTTGTAAACATTAGCTTAATACGATTTTAAGTTCATAGATTCATGCAACATTCATCATGAAATAAAATTACACTTAACATCAGCAAGAACCACATACCAACAACATGATCTCTAACCTACTTAATCATTAAAATCGTACAAGAAGGCTAGGGAAAGGAGTTCAACGAGAACGACGGGAAACAACCCTAGTTTTCAAGATCTTTAAATCGTTCGAAATAAAATTATTTTGGAGAAAGAACTCCAGGAGAGAAACCCATGCCTTATTTATAACATAATCTACGAATACCACCTTGAACGAAAACATGAAGAAACCTTGAAATTGCCCTAGAGAAATCGATAAATTTTCTGCCTTTTTCTTTCATTCGTTGCCTAATAATATTGTGTCGCCTTTTCTATGAGTTTGAACGTGATTCTAAGTCTTAGGAACTTATTTTGACTAATTCAACTTAGTATTTAATAATTTATTTAAATAAATTAAATAAATAATTATTAAAAAGACCCTACTAGTTTGACTAGAACTAGGAAAACACAATACTTGGTCAAATCTGAAATTTTTCTTAAGAATTTTGTTTTTACCCTTTAAATTAATTAACTAAATGGCTAATTTAATTAAATAAGGGACCTAGGGTAATTTCTATAGTGCTCCTAAATCATTGGAACAAAAATTAACCCTTTTGAACCATCTTAGGTTAAGTACCAGGATGTTTCTTGAGTTGTACTAGGTTATTGTAAGAATTTAGGTTTGACCCATATAATTTAAAATTGATTAAATGGATAATTTAATCAATTATATGACTTAGGGTAATTAATTAAGTACCCTTAAGTCATTATAACAATAACTAATACTTTGGACCATCCTAGGTTAGGTACTAGGTTATCTTTTTCTTGTCTTAACCTTTGGTTCTGGACTAGTGACAAATTGAGTTGAGTATCAAAAGGAGCATTGTAACCTCTTACCCATGAATGTTGTGCGCTTCACACCCATAATTAAGAGCTTATACAGACATAATTTCCAAAGCTCTTGGTACATTTTCACTCAAATTGGAAACTTGTTTTCAAAAAATACAAAAATTTCTTGATGCGAGACTAAAACCAAGAAATCTAAAGAAAAATCTTCATGCCTTCTGATAGGGGTTTGATTTGATTATGGTGGAAGTCGCTCCTCTATTTACGTCCTAAGATCTTGACACTTTTCTTTGGACTATATCCGAGTTCGCTGGTAAGAAAAAGTTTCACGTTGTGCAGCATTCTTTTTTGATGTCGTCCGCACCTGTGGTAGGTTTTAGAGAATTCATACTTTTGGATTCTTTCGACAACGATTGAGATAAACTCACTAGCATAAACTGTGTTGACATTCAGTTTCTCTTCTTCAACATTTGACGTCAACTTGTTAGGTTTGACATAAAGCAAATAAAGCTTATGTCTTTTGTTTGAAATATAATCTTCAATGTACTCTTCATTTAATACTGAAATAAATAAAAGTTGATGCAGTGTTGATATTTCTCTTGATGTTGTCTTCGATGATCCTCTTGGTGTTTACTCATATAAAAAATAAAGAAAACGCAATTGATATTGATGGGCAAATATTTTCTAGGGTTGCACGACTTCTTCTTCTTGTTATGTGTGACTTCTTTTCATGATTCATGAACTCTTTCACTTTAAATGCATGTCCTTTCTTAACAATGCATGAATTACTTTTGTTGCAATGCATAACTTTTTCTCCGCAATGCATGACATTTTCCCGCGATGCATGATATTTTCCTGCAATGTATGACTTTCCACGATGTATGAATATTTTCTCATGATGTGTGATTTCTTTGTGATGCCTGAATATCTTCTCGGAATGCATGACATTCCGCAATGCATGAATATCAACTCTCGATGCATGAATATATTTTCACAATGCATGAATTTTCGTGGTGCGATGCATGATCTTATACAATGCAAGAATATCAACTCGCGATGCATGATTTACCGCGATGCATGATTGATTTCTCGCAATGCATGACTTTCCGCGATGCATGAATGTCAACTCGCGATGGACGTTTTTCGCGATGCAAGAATATTTTCTCGTAATGCATGACTTTCTATAATGCATGAATATCAACTTGCACTACTTGATTTTCCGCGATCCATGAATATTTTCTCGTGATGCATGACTTTTATGCTATGCAAGACTTTCTGCGATGCATGATTTTCCACGAGGCCATCCTTGGTACCAAATGGAGATAATTCTTCGATAGAGCGACGTAGAGTCTGTGCATTATGGATAGTGATATTGTCTTAATTGATAATATGGTAAAATGACCATCTAGGTACCGTATCATTTTCATCGATAAAACAAATGAAACGACCCTCCGAGTAATGCATCACCTCAATCAACAATAAAAATATGATGATCCTCCGGCTAGTAATACTATCATGTCTAATAATATGATGCAGATGACAACTTTGTTTAAAAAACCGTGAAATTTCTTTCTCAGGGTTTTAATTTGATTGATCTTTTAATCTAGATTGACATTCATTATATACTTCATGTTGTTGGAAATTGGATGAAATAAAACAATTTACATTTCCAAGTTTGGATACAAGCAATATTAAATATTTCCTGCATCAACTGAAAAATTGCTATAATGGGGAGCTCATCGCCCTTTAACTTGTCCATATTTATTGATCGGAGGAATTTTGCTGATTTCAAAGCAAACCTCTAAACTTGCGTCACAAGAAAAATCATTAGTTTTAAAACGAACTGATCTTTGTCGATTTCTTCAATTGTTTGCTCCTTGTCCTGCTATCTCCGGTGGATTTTCTGATCTCATGATACTTGATAGATAATATAAAATATTTTATGCCAAAACAAATGAAACATAAAGGGAATTTTTTTTTAAAAAAAACGAAAGTTAGTATTTGGAAAAAGGTTACTGCCAAGTATCATGAAACGTTACGCTTAACAATCATCTTTGAGTCTTATGCTTGGAGATCTATGTGATTATTCGTCGGAAAGTATTCAGAGTCAACTCTAGAATGACGATTAAACTATAGTGAAATTTTTAGGCCATCCTCAAAATTATGTCCCAGTTAACTGTTTCGGCTTATCTTTAAGTGCTTTTGAGTAAATCACGGAATTTTGAGATTCTCACAAAAATTCTATCCCAGTAGAACATTTCCAAGTAACTTCAGTCTTGACTTGTTGAAAAAAAAACTTCTTCCTTAAGATTTTTGAGTCCCTCTAAGAAACTCCGTCCCAGTTTCTAAGGTAAAGAAAAATAGAAATATTACTAGAGATATGACCAAACCCTTGTGGCACATATGTATCCCGTTGAAGCATGAATAAAGTCAAACGTAGCTCCCCCTCATAGTTTAAAAAAATAGAAAATTTACAAATAAGCCAACTGAGGCCGACATAGGCCTCCGACATATCTCATTCTTGAGAATTCAGTAGAATGTAGTTCAAATACAAAGGTATATAAAAAGGGTTAAAGGGGTGACCGAGGCAGACATAGATCGTCTACACATCTCATTCTTGAGAATTCAGGTTAGACATAGATTATTTATAAGAGGGATAAGATTTTTAAACAAAGAAAATAGAACAATTGTAAGGAAATGACAAAAATACAACTGAAACATCATACGTAATATATCTTGACAGCGTCTGAGTTGATCGATTTTGGCCATGCGGTGACATTCATTTCTGAAAGGACCAAATCACCTCCAGATAATACATTATGAACCATGTAAGATCCTTTCCAATTAGTTAGAAATTCTCTTTTATACTCATCATGGTGTTGAAAAACGCATTTAAAGACTGAATGACTAATTTCAAAAATTCTGGCTTTTACTCTCTTGTGGAAAGAGTGAATCATTCTCTGCCGATATAGTTGACCATGACTAACTGAACCCATCTCTTTTCATCAATTAAAGTTAACTAGTCAATCCGCTTGCTGACCCATTCAGTATTAGTATACTTATCTTCCTGGATAATTCTCAAGGACAGTATCTCAACTTCAGCAAGTATGACTGCTTCTGCTCCATATACTAGAAATTATGGAGTATCTCCGATGGATGTTCTGACGGTTATTTGACAACCCAACAAATACTATGGCAACATCTCATGCCAACCTTGGTAATATTCAATCATTTTCATCAAAATCTTCTTGATGTTCTTATTGCAGCCACTACAGCTCCATTCATTTGGGGACGATAAAGCGGTTGAATTTGTGGTGAGTAATCTTAAATAGCTCACATATATATCTCATCAAGTGACTTTTTGAGATTTGCACCATTATCATAAATGATGGAATATGGTACTCTAGACCTTTATATCTGATTAGTGCGAACAAAATCTGCTATAAGTTTCTTACTCACAGACTTGTAAGAAGCTGGTTCCACCCACTTAGTGAAATAATCAATGGCAACAAAAATTAATCTATGTTCATTAGAAGCATCTGGCTCTATTGGACCGATAACGTCCATGCCCAAAGCTACAAATTTCCAAGGAGAACTCATACCGTTGAGTTCATGAGGCGTCACTCGGTTAAAATCACCATGCACTTGACATTTATGACATTTCTGTACAAACTTGCAACAATCACGCATCATGTCATCAAAAACTTACTGGATCAAAGGATCTTCCTCCCAAAGATATTCCATTCATGTGCGTACAACAAACTCCAGTGTGTATTTGATAAACAAGCTTCGCAGCTTTGAAACCATCAATATATATGAGAAGACCTAAATTGGGAGTCGTCCTACAAAGGATTTCTCCACTTAGAAATAAGTTGAGCGCAAAATGTTGTATCGACTTCTTCTGGTTAAGTGTCACATTCTCATGATAAGTTCTCAATTATAAGTAACTCTTGATATCAAAATACCCTGGCAGACCGTCTGGTTCTACTTCAACATGGGAATAGTGAATTGGCTACTCCTTTATCTTTATAACCAGAAGATCAATATGATCGGTATCTGGATGTTTAATCATTGTTGCGATGGTGGAAAGAGCATCAGACAACTCATTTTATGTTATGGGAGTATGTTTGAACTCTATCGTACGGAATCTTCTGCACAATTTCTGTATAAGCCGCATGTATGGCGTAATCTTTGGTTTCTTCACAGCCCATACTTCTTGAACATGATAAGTCAAAATATATGAATCTCCAATAACCAGTAACTCATGGACGTTCATGTCGATGGACATTTTCATGTTGTTCGTGCAATTAAACTGGAGGTTAGCTGTCATAGGATAGTGCTGGACGGATTTTGACAGTAAGACCGCTATAATACCACTTCCTTGGTGACTAGTCGCTCTATCAATGAATACCCTCCATCCAGGTTATGCCTCAGAAATCTTAGCTACAAACGATAGTTGTTGATCGGGAAAAAAGTCTTCAGCGGCTCATAACCATTATCAATAGGATTTTCTACAAGATGATCAACCAAGGTCAGTGTTTTGATAGTCTTCTAGGTCATATACACAATATCAAATTCACTCAAAAGAATTTTCCATTTAGCTAACTTTTCGATCGGCGATGCCTTCTAGAAAATATACTTCAATGAGTCCATCATGGAAATGAGATATTTAGTGTAAGAAGACAAAACAATGCCTAAATTTCTGGGCGATCCAAGTAAAAGCACAACACGTTCTTTTCAGAAGAGTGTAACGGGACTCGTAAGGAGTGAACTTCTTCCTTATGTAATAAATAACTTGTTTTTCTTCCCTATATTGTCATGTTGACAAAGTATGCATCCAAATGCATTATCTGAGACATACAGATATAAAAACAATGGACTCCCTTCTCACGGAGGAACCAACATTGGTGGATTAGAAAAATAGTTCTTGATTATATTAAAATCAGTTTTACATTCTTCAATCCACTTTGTCAGTGCATCCTTATTCAATATCTTGACAATAGGCTCACACACTACAGTTGATTGTGCTATGAATAAACTGATGTAGTTCAACCTCCTTAAGAAACTCCTCACTTCCTTCATAGTCTTCGGAGGAGTGAATTCTTGAATTGCCTTGATTTTAGAAGGGCCGAGTTTAATGCCCTTTCTCGTGACTATGAATCCCAAAAACTTTCTGGTTGGTACCCCAAAAGCACAGTTAGTAGGATTTAACTTCAAGTTATAACGACACATATGATCAAAGAACTTATTTAAAGGCCTCAAGTAGTCTGAACTTTCGTAGGACTTGATTATGACGTTATCTACATACACTTCGATATCTTTATGAATCTTGTCATGAAATATTGTGATCATAGCCCTCATATAAGTAGTACCGGCATTTTTGAGAACAAATGGCATCACCATGTAATGATATACACCCCAAGGCTTAATAAAAGCTATCTTTTTTTCATCTTCTTCATCCATCAGAATCTTGACATAACCCGCATAATAGTCTACAAATGATTGCATTTCATGTTTAGAATAGTTGTCGATTTAAATAGGAATTTTCACAATGGAAAATCATCTTTTGGACTTGCTTTGTGGAGATCCCTGCAATCAACATATATTGTGATCTTCCCATCTTTTTTGGCGACCGAAACAACATTAGCCAACCATGTCAGGTATTGCATCACTTTCACTAATCGATACTCGATATTTTTGCTTATATCTTCTTTAATTTTGAAACTTAACTCAGGATTGAACTTCTAAGCCTTCTTTTTCACTGGGATGAACCCTTGATTAATAAGCAACTTGTGAGACACCACAATTGTACTCATCCCTAGTATGTCGCTGACTTACCAGACGAATATATCGATGTATATAGTAAGAAAATAAATCAGATCCTTTCTGTGAGCGTCATTAAAGAGGACACTAATTTTGACCGCTTTGACACACTCTTTATCTCCTAGATTCATAGTTTCAGTTTCTTTCAAATTTGGTTTATGTTGATTTTAAAACTGCCAAAACTCCTCAACAACATATTCTGGTATCTCATGTTCTTCTTGATACTCTTCACACTTGTCATCACCTACCTCATTTTGTTCGTTCAACTCGTGACATTACATGACATTGGAAGGTTTTAAATTAAAATTACGGAAATCATAAATAAACAAAGTTAGGAAAGTAAAAGAAGAAATAAGAAAAATAAATGAGTTTTCAACAAAAGAGACATTCATTCAAATTGGAAAACAATGCGAACTTTGGCCATGGAAAAGGGTCATGTTGCCTTTTTAAACATTACTGAGAAATTTCAAAATTCAATTAATTAAAGATACTGCAAAATGGTGGGTCTTGGACCTTTTCAAGACTACAAATGATTTTTATATCTGGCATAAACGATGTCCTTCTACCCAAATATTCTGGAATCAAGATCAGTGTGGAGGTCCAGTTCTGAAGCTTCCCTCCAAGTTAATCCCCATCGTGGATACCATCTAGCTCAAACCTTATCCTTTATGACAAAGTCAATCTCTTCAAAATAGCCCCATATTTCTTTCGCAAGGCCATCACGACCGGCGTACTCCCGGACTGGAAATGACTGGTACAGATGAGGGATGGTCCTAGCCAACGCTTAATCACCACTATTCTTCATCTTCACCTCATCATCTGTGAAGATGTACCTAACACCATACCTTTCTCTTTTGGAGGGAACCTGAATAGGCTCAACAGTTCTTTTGAAACACCTCCCCAATAAAAAACCTGCCTCGAATCCATTATGGATCATTACCGTGACAATAATCTTGTACATAGAGGGTATAGAAGGTTGTGGAGCTAAATGATAACAGGTGGCGTACTTCATCTATGATTGGCGCATGCCCATTGGGATAGCTTCCTTCACCGTGGATAACCAATTCTTGCTCCCGCAAAACAAACTTCATCAGATGGAGAAGGGTAGAAGGCACAACCCCAATATTGTGGATGAAAGACCTTTTCAGAAGAATTTTTTAGCTAGTGTTCATGTACAGGGCCTGAAACTTAGCGTTCAACTCTACACGACCCATTTCAATGACCAAGTTCAATGCTCAAAGTGTGTCTCTCTACATCCCATCAATGGCTTTAACATTGACTTAGCTTTATTCAAGCTTCCCAAATAAAACCTTAACTGCCTTAGAGTCGACAGCGGAGAAATATTGAGACCAGATCCATCATATATGAATACATGGTTTATAACCATTTCTCGACATATGACAGCGATATTCAAAGCCTTGTTGTGCATCCTCCCATCGAAGGAAAACTTTCATCGCAGAAGTTGATCTGATGTCCTCTGATATCCTTGTTGATCATGGCAGCTACATTGTTATTGTTGGGTCCCACTGGCACAGATGTGTCATCCAAAGCCTTCATCAACTCTTGCTTATGTAGTTGCAACTCATCAACACGGCCCACTCCAAAATCTAAGTTGGGTTCTTCTCTAAATGCTTTACAATCGAGTAGTCCTTCGGCTGCATGTTTCCCCAAAATTCTTTAGCTTTGCCTTAACTTTTGTCTGGAGTATAACATCTGCTAAACCGGGTCATACCCTGAGCAAAAGCAGTTTCACTCACAAACCTTGGTCGAGTGGGAATTTCTATTAGCACCAAGAAAACAACCTTTGTGGTTGTAAGAATCACAAACTCCTTTTTATCCTTGTTGCTTAGCAAATCCACAAACCTTTCAAGATCATCATGAACGATCGAAACTATCGCCTTTGTCACGATCAAATCGCCATCTGTCTTTAACATATTGATATTCATGCCCCATGATTCGACAAAGGATTATTTTTAATGTTGGGCGCGACCGTCTGAAGGGAGACCACGTTAAGGTAGATTAGATCCTGGAATTTTTGCTTGCGGTTAATACAAAACTCAGTATCATGTCCAATGCTATTAGAGTGATGTGCACTCTTCTGATGAGCTCTGTAAAATAGGGAGCTAGTATCCACCATCTTGGGCCCCACTAGATGTATAAAACCTGCCGCAGTTAATCAACTGTACAACTTTGTTCGGTTTTTGTCAAGTGTTGTAAAAGGTTTAGAGGTATCTTTTCTCAAACTAAGGACAAGGATGATCGTAGTTTTCTTGAGTAGGAGGCATCTAACGATAATTTTTGACATGAGGATGGGGAGCTTATTATTTGGGATAAGGAATTTTCTAGTAATTTGGCAATAGAGCATGGTAGTTTGAGGAGGTACTTTGGTAAACATGAGCTTAAAATTGCTACACTATGGAGGCGCTCGGTAATTTGATGTCACGGTGTCGAAGTTGGGAGTGACACTTTTGTAATTATTAGTTAGTGTTTGCTAAACTTGAGGTGAATTTTTGTAGATGGGAGGTGGACTTTGATAAGCGGAAGGGGGAGAATTTTGGTAAGTGGGAGGAGGGGTATTTTGATATTCGGCTCGTATGTAACAAGCTTTCTAAGGGTGTTCTTTCCTTCATATGAAAAAAGATGACACATCTTCTTTTTTCTTTTTTAACAAGCCCGAGGATCTAGGAGAAATAGCAACACCAGCAATCTTCCCGTTTTTTAATCCACCCTCGATAATCTCACTTACATTGACTATCTTGGAAAATTTTTCTCCAATGAGCAGCATGATTCTGTCAGAGTACTATGGTTCTTGAACGCAGACAAATATTTCAACAATTTCTTTTTCAGACATGGGAGGCCAAACTTTGGCTGCCTCCTTTCCTTATCTGTATGAAAACTCTTTATAGATTTTGTTGGACCTCTCCCTCATCCTCTCTATGGAATAAAAATCAGGGTTAAACTCTACGTTGTAAGCAAATCGCTCAATGAATTCCTTAGCCAAGGCATTCCAGCTAGGCCACTGTCTGTTCTCGTGAGATGTAAACCATTCTAAAGCTTTTACGCTCAAACTTCTGCTAAAAAGCCACATTAGTATAGATTCATCTCTCCAAACTCCTAAGATCTAGTCACATTATTCCCTTAGATGCGCTAAGGGATTCCCTGTTCCTACAAAAGTGTCAAACTTCGTCATGTTGAACACTTGTGGGAGGTCTACATTCGGATGAATGCATAAGTCCTCGTAGTTGAAACTGGCGACGTCAGGAATGCACTGAAGTTCCTTCATTGATTTTTTGATATGCTCCTTTATGTCTATACTTTCATCCTCTTTTTTAAATATACATTCTCTTTGTTGTTCCTCATAATGGTCGAGCTTAGAACCATTTATATCGTGCTCATTTGAAAGGGGGAATTTTGAAGGTGGTTTTCCTGGGTAGTGGTGGAGCAACGAAAGGACTTGGGGCGTTTTGGGAAGCTTGGTAATTTTGAGGGTACGTTTGGGGGTTAGTATGTTTATTTTTTTTATGCAGGGATGTTTGCGGATGGAATTTATTTTGAGTATAAGGTGGTATTTGAGGATTGGGGTTTTTAAGAGGTAGTGGGGTCTTGAAGGAGGCGAAGACGTATTGAGGATTCTTTGTGGTTAAGTATATAAATGTGGGAATCTAAGTAGGAGTAGACGGTGGATTAAGAGATGGCTCTATGTTTGAATAGGGAAAGTAAAATGGAGTCCTTCCATCAGTAGCAGCATTGGCAGTACAACCTGGTGGATCGTCCTGTCTCCTTTGCATTTCTACTCTCATCTCGGCAATTTGCTGCATTAGTTGCACAATCAGTTTATTCTGATTCGCTATGATGAGTTGACCCACCACAATGTCACTGAGACTAATTTCTTCATTATTGTCCCCCATTACTACTTTTCCCTTATTTGAACTTTGGCCGAGAATGGAATTTGCAGGCCCTTTTGATCTAGTCAAATAGGGATAATCATCTACTATAATCGACACAAACCAGTTTGTAAGCACCTGGGGAGGAAAATAATTGAAGGCAAATTTGTAAGTTTGAGTTTAGAATACATGACACTGAATACCACATAGATAGCATATCGACACACAAAAGTTGCTTTGTTTGAGGACATGCCAACCCATGAGTAAAAGGGAAACTTATTATAATCAAGCCGGAGTTTGATCATTTTTATATTGGATGATCTCATGAAAATTAAATCACATTGAGCTAAGGTCTTTTTGCTGCATCACTTTGACATCTGTTGATTTTTTTCAATCATTTTCCTTGTGAAATGGAAGTCAGGAGAATGAAAATTTTGAAAGATAAGGGTCGGGCCTTGAAAGTCTGTCTATGTATCTCATAGGGAGAATTTAGGCCCTAAGTATTTCAGGTACGAAAGAAATACTTGTTTTCATTCATTCTCATACAATTACAGGAAAATTGAAAAATAAACAGAAAAGCCTTAAAGATAAAATTTGTTGTAAAAGGTTTGGCAGTCATTTTTCTCAAACTTCGGGCAAGGATGATCATACTTTCCTTGAGTAGGAGGCATCTAACAATAATTTTGGACAGTAGGATGGGGAGCTTAATATATGGGATAGGGAATTGTTTGGTAATTTGGCAATGGAGCATGATAGTTTGGGGAGTTATTTTTGTAAACTGGAGCTTACGATTGCTATACTGGGGAGGCGCTCGGTAATTTTAATGCACGGTGGCACAGTTTGGAGTTACACTTTCGTGATTATTAGATGGAGTTTTCTAAACTTGAGGAGAATTTTGGTAGATGGGAGGTGGAATTTGATAAGCAGAAGGGTGAGCATTTTGGTAAGTGAGAGGAGGGGTATTTTAATAGTCGACTCGTATGTAAGAAGCCTTGTATGGGTTTTACGAAGGTCGAGAATGACCTTGGTGCAATGATTCTCTTCTCAGGGTATTCTTTCCTTCATATGAAAAAACTAACACGTCTTCTCTTTTCTTTTTCAACAAGCCCGAGGATCTGGGCGAAGCAGCAACACATGTAATCTTCCAGGGTTTCAATCAATCCTCGATAATCTCACTTACCTTGACTATCTTGGAAAATTTTTCTCCAATGAGAAGCATGATTCTGTCATAGTATTATGGTTCTTGAACGCACACAAATATTTCAACAATTTCTATCTCACATATGGGAGGCCAAACTATGGATGCCTCCTTTCTCCATCTGTACGAAAACTCTCTGTAGCTTTTGTTGGATCTCTCTCTTATCTTTTTTATGGAATAACAATTAGGGATAATCTCTATGTTGTAAGAAAATCGCCTCAATGAAGTCCTTAGCCAAGGCCTTCCAGCTAGGCCACTCTCTATTTTCTGGGAATGGAGATTAAGAAAACTCATAATGAAGTTTTTGTTTGTCAAAATAAATATATGAAGGAGATTCTAAAAAGATTTATAATGGAAGGATGGAAGAGTGTGAGTACTTCAATGAAATCAAAGAAAAGATGAAAAAGGATTATGGAGCAGAACTAGTTGATGAAGGTGTATATTGAAGCTTAATTGGATGTTTGATATATTTCACAACAACAAGGCCTAACATCTTGTTTATTGTGAGTGTTTTATCCAGGTTTTAAAATTGTGCAAGTGAGTTGCACATGATGGTCGCCAAAAGAGTAGTTAGGTATCTTAAGAGAACTCTAACGTATGTAATCAGATTTAGCAAAATTTAGAATTTTTTAAGAGAACTCTAACCTATGGAATCAGATTTACCAAAATTTAGAATTTCAAACTCAATGGATATTTTGATAGTGATTGGGGCGGGTCAACTGGTGATATGAAAAGCACGTCTGGTTATTGTTCCCATTTTGGATCAGGGTGTTTCTCATGGTGCTCAAAGAAACAGGAAATAGTAGCACAATCAACAGCTGAAGAAGAATTCACGCAGCAACAACCAGTGTTAATCAAGCACTATGGCAGGAAAATTTTAATTGATTTGCAGCTAGAGCAAGTAGAGAGCACTGAGATCTTTGTAGATAATCAAGCTGCTATAGCCATACCCAAAGATCCCATGTTTCGGGAAGGACCACTCACTTTAACAACAAGTGTTATTTCTGGAGGGAAGTGCAGAAAAATAATGAAGTGGTTTTTCTCTATTGCAAATCAGAGAATCAAGTGGCAGTCATTTTTACTAAGTCATTTCATGTTAGTAGATTTGAATTTCTTAGAGAAAATTTGGGAAGTTGCAGCTCCTAATTCAGGAGGAGTGTTGTTACGTGTCACATGATCTTCTTTGAATGGGTTAGACACTTCAACTGCTTATTAGAAGATTAGTTTTCTTTTAGACATTATCTTATTAACTAGTTATAGTTGTTCCTATTTTATAGGCATGTTAGTAGTATTTTAGGAATCCATGACTCCATGTTTTCTGTTAGTGGAACTGCCCCTGTACTTGTTTAATCAGGATGAAGTTCAATAAAATTTCATCATTTTTCAGATTTTAATTCATGTTGTTGTTTCAGTTAATTAATAATAGTATGAAATGAATGTGCCAATTCAAGATTATCTTCCAATTAGGTGTATGAATTGAGTTCACTATAATTGGATGTATTATTTACTATATTTAAAATATCACGATATTTTTTTTAGGATATTTTGATGGCATTCACAAAAATATTGTTGAGCTAAAAATTAAAGTAAGCGAGTTACTTAATATCTCAGAGTAAATGTTAGATCTTTTTATCAAGAAAAACATTCACTTGACAAAATATTTCTTTTTCTCTTGAAGTGAAGAACCTGTGAGACTTACTCCCAAATATGCTATCTGCATCAACTGGTACATTAATCTAGAAACCACTTTTCAGGTCAAAATAAAGGACAGATCTTCCAAAAAATTGAATAAAAATGACGAAGAAAACTTGAAGACAAAAAGTATACTTAATTGTATTGTATATGTATTTTAGTACGCAGATAATATTGGTCAGTGTCTTGATTAATATATTATTATGTTGTATTATAAAAACCAAAGAAAAAGATCAAAACAGTTCCAAGTTTTCAACTATTCTGAACTTTATCATAGATCTACAACAGGATATGATAACAATTATAAGTGTTGGGACCATAATAAAGATCTTGGAGGATGATGTTAAACTTTCCTGTAATAACGAACTAAGCTATTATTAATTGATATTTATAAAATAAGTAGAGAAAAATAGTCAACATCAACATATAGACTAACTGTAAACAGTGTCAATTTTCAATAAGTGCCAAAGCATTTACCTTCTTTTTCAAGCTAGTAAAAAAATGCAAACATCATGATGACAATATTTGCATTTTGAGCTTGTGAAAGCATTGAGTAGCTAGCAATTTGAGGACAGTATTAAGAGTATTCATTTGTCAGAACATGGTGCTATGCATTATGGTTTTCCTATGAAGGATTAAGATACTCTTTGCTCAGCTCCTAGAAATGGAAATAAGTTTTTATGTCAACAAAAATCTAGTGATAATTATGATAATCAAACGTATGCGGGAGAACCACCCATTTGGCTTTGGAAAGACCTCTTTCAAATTATGATGATCCATTTCATATTTTGTAATATATTTACATTATCGATAATTACAAGAAAAATAACTTTTAGCAACAATGAACATGTACATTAACAACGAGAGCTAAAGCCTTTATCAGCATTAGTTAATTGTTATTGGATCCTATATCTCAATAGTCTTTAGGGATATTGACAAAGAATGTAAAAACATATTTAGCAAAGATTAAGCTATTTTCATTAATTAATTGCTAGTAAATATCATTTTTGATTAAGTGTATTATCAAAACATTTACAAAAAATGTGAACTTGATGATGACAATATTTTACATATTGGGCTTGTAAAGAATTGAGTGGCCTCACCAATAAAAACAAAGAATTTGGTATCACATTGTTTAAGTTGTAACTGATGTAATCCACTCGTTCCACTTATAAGCGTCATTGGTTATATAGTTTACTGGTAAAAGATGATATTAGTACTATCTTTAGTGTACCAGTATAATCCACTACTAATTCCTTACATTTCCATAGTCAATTTTTTAGGGAAAAATATAAATACAATTAGTGGTGTGGAAAAATTTTCAATTACAAAGATAATGATGTCTTCGTAAATAAACTGGTTCATTACTATAGCCCATGAACAATACAATTATAGTGATTTTATTTGCATTACATTAAAATATAAATACCTACAAAGAAAACTTAAAATTAAACAAAAATCAGAGAAGAGACAAATAGACAACACGAAGGAACTCTGTTTGATAAGAATTTTCAACAGAAGTTAAGTTCAACTGATATTTACTTAGAATCAATGGACCATTCTTTTATTTATCATACATGTTATGCACAAACAGAATCAGACCTCTACACTTGAAAGCAAATAGCAAATCATAGCATAAGAAATATTTATGTGAGTTTTGATGACTACAACCTCAGTGTGAATCTTAATGTCCTGCAAGTTAAGTGGAAGAACAAAGGAACTCTGTTTGATGCAGCACAACCACTGAATTAAGCACAAAAACATACACATCTTCTTTTGTACAATGGAAAAACATAGACACATGCATATACATGCTCTGTCATACACACACAAATGACACAATCCTATTAGAATGGAATCATGGGAGTTATTGCACCCTAATTAAAAGCTATGTGAAACAAACAAATAAATGTTTGATATTGGATGATACCTTATTAATATTCAGCTATTAAATTTGCATTACTTTGACTTTGATGTTCCTTCATCAATTTCTCCTTCTCTTACCTTTTTCAGTCTCATGAAGAACATCTAGGCATGCCAGACACACATACCTCCAAGGAAATAATAAATAGCAAACTCAAGTTATGTTCCCGATTAAATTGATAACTAGTGTTAAGAGGATAATAAGAAAAGAAAATAGTTTTATGGATCAGGTTTAATCCCTCGATATGAGGGTACCATAAGGATCGAAAGTTCTCTGTGAAACAGAGTATACTACTCTTAAATCCATAAACTATATAGCAAAAAAATCACCATCTAACAAACCTGAAGCTTTGAAATAAGACTCAAGATGTTTGATCAAAGAGTGATTTCTTTCAAAAGATTGACCACACATTTGTGTTTCAAATAGTTTTACCTAAAATCCCAAGAAAATCCAATTCTTGTCTTAAGGGATCTTTTATCACATACAAAAATGGGGAAAAACAAATTCAATCTTCAAATAATATCACCCATATGCCATATTAAACAAAGTTTCATGGTAGTGATATTCATGATAAGAAAAGTCACAAAAGTAAAGAGGTAAGAACCAAATGAAAATCAAACAAAACTAAAATTTAAAATATAAGTTTAAACTAATATCTTACACCACAATCAAAGCAAAAATTATATTTATAAGTGTTAATATGATAGCTATGTCTATAGAGTGTGAAACAGGAATATTCACAAAAAAAATTGGCCTTAAAGAAAGTTCAGAGTGATAACTCAGAACAAAAGAAAACCCAAAATAATTCAACAACAATACCAAAGTAGAATAGCAAATAGAAACAAATGAAACAACTGTATAAACCAGAGATTAAAGAGAGCAACAAAACTTGTGAGGGAAGAAGTGAAAAAAATCGAGAGCAGCTTATGATTTGATGGAAGAAAAAATAGATTAAGTGGAAATAGTGATGAAAATTATTTTTTTCCCTTCATCTTTCTTCTAGACCAGAATGGTGAGATACCAGATAACTATTATTCAAGAAGTCTGTATAGTTCTACATGTAATGACATTGGAAGTAACGGATACCTAATCGAAGCTTGATTAACATTTCCAACGATCATAATTCCTCATATAAACAAGGCTTCTTTGTTTTTAATGCTACCTACGCTTCGATTAGCTTATTAAATAGCACAAATAATATTGCATAATGGTTATTGGACTCTCATGTAAGCCCTTTTCATATCCCCGAAAAATATAAGGATAGCCACCCCATCTCAAAATTTAAGAAATGAATGGAAGAAAGAAGCAAAGTCCTCTCCCTACTAATAAATAGTAATGTTTTGGACAATATGGTTACCAATGACTTGCTTCTTTAGGAGAAAAGAGAAAGTTGTTGCGTAGCAGCTCAGGTGGAGAAAAGAGTTGAGGTAGAAACTTCACCTACATTCCCGGGAGTGAGGAAAAGTCCTCACAGAGACAATCACGAATTAGAAGAACAATGAAGTAGCTCGAAAACTGCGATTTATATAGAATCCACAATTCACTCAGAAGACTTCGATGTAATTTTGTTGCATAGCATGGGCAATGGGACGAAGCATTAATAGCTTATCATGAGAGCTTGAAGAATGCTACAATGAAAACCGCGGTGTAGAAGGGAAAATCAAGGTAATTAACTGTAGGAAAGGGTGCCGCAGGAAGAAACATTATTGTAAAAGGAAGATGTAGATTTAACGTCCCTAAAATAATTTGTGCACAAGTTATTAGTGTCTATGTTTACCACCCAAAAGAACACTCAAATCGGGTATTTACATATATGTGGGTGTGGAATCCAAAAGACATGAGTGTCTAGACATAAAAGTATACGAACTTAGGCATTTCATATTGATTGAGCACATTTAATTGCAATTTAACACCTACATATACTCATACAAGTACACTTTCACGACTCTGAAGTAACAATTGGAGCTTGATCAATTGAATCTTTCCTATAGTGCAATTCTTTATAATTAGTCCTGTGAGAATATAAAACTAAATAAAATATTCCCAAAAAAGATATATTGAAATATTTTATCTTTAAAATCAAACATTTTAATATTCTACATAGGGTTTCAGACCCACAAACAAAAATGGAATAACAAAACATGAAAAAGCCTATGTTATAAGTGTGGGTACATTATCAACTGTTGAGCAACCTAGTTGTGCAAATTGGCAGTACATATTTATATCCAATTTGAGCACAAAGGGGATAAAAAGCTTTGAGAAAGATACATACCTAGTTTCAGCCTGATGAAGATTTGTGAAAAAAAATTCAAGAAAGGTGATACTTGAGATTGAGAATTATGAAGAGAATTTGAAGAATGGTATGAATGCGGAGATGTTTCGTTTAAAACTTTTTTTGAGTGCTGGAGAAGAATATAGATGATTCTAGAAATTTGATATGACATGTAGTTTAATTACCACAATAGCCTTGGTCGATATCATTCTTCATGCTTCTATGAATTATGTTGAATCTACTAATCAATAATAGAACGCACCAACTACAGTAATCAGTAACTTGAGAAAACAATGCATTTGTCAACAAAATGTTTAGGCTAAAATGGGGAAAAAATGGTTACACACCCTCACAAGGTAGTCTAAAAATTTATGCGCAAGATCATTCCTTAAACTTGCCACAGCTAGAAACTTGGACTAACAAGGGAAGTTCTAAGATTTCATAAACATGCTTCCAACTAAAATTTCACCACATATGACACTTCAACCAAAATCATTTAACACATGCCGAAAAGATAAAATAAACGTTGCAAATATTACAAGACATAAAGATGATGTTTTGTTTTTACAGTTCTCTAAGAATGGGAAGTACTTCCATGATTATTTTTTGCTATAATATGAAAGTAAATGTTCGATGGAACATTTTTCTTGTCACAACGAACTTGTGTCCTTTATATGACGGGGCCTTGATTACAATCAACTTCTCACTTATTGAATAGAGGATGTTATTCCATTGTGGGAAATGAAAACTTGTGAATTTATAAATACATATGCATAGGTAAGTCTTGAGAACTAACAAATTCTCCTTGGAACCTAAGAAATGTCTATAAATATATCTATACATTCACAAGAGCTTACATCCCATAGTCAAACAACCTTATCTACTCGACAAGTGAGAAGTTGGTTGTCCTCAAGGCCTATTATTATTAATGACACAGGTTTTTTATGCTTCAAGCATTACCTCCCATATAATAATCAAACAATCAAAAAATTATGAGGCTCAGTAATATCCATTATGAGAGAACTACAAAACCCGAACATAATCTTTGCGATCTTATAATGTTTGCAAAGTTTGAGATGGAACCTCATAAATAAGTTGTGAAATAAATAAAACTTCAGTTTCTGTTCAATGACTTATTCGACAAGATAGATCAATCTTTCTTAAGAAGTCATGATTGTAAAGGGGACACAGTTTTTGCGATAAATGTAATAGTTTTGTCGTATCGATTTTATTTTTATTATATTGGACACCCAAAACAAAACATGTTGTGAGGTAGGGAAATTACGTGAGGATTTATGCATACTATAATTCTGGTGAAAGATCCGCCAATGACGTGACAACTCTTTATCGAGTTCTGAAAAAGAGAAGATTACCACCTAATGAATTAAATGTGCATTTAATTTAAAGAATTTATGAAATAATAGTCCAGATAAGGATTTGAATTAACTAGAAAGGATGTGTTAGACACCTTTCAAGGTCAAAAATGACGGTACCAGTTGAATCTTTAGAATTATGTACGGGAAATTTGTGTTCAAAAATGTCATTAATTAAAAAATGATATCGTAAAATATTAATAACGGAATAATTTAGTGTAAGAAAAGACTAAGGGGGTGTCAGGATGAACTCTTTAAGTTACTGAAAAGTCAAAAGTATGTAGCTACTTTTAGTTTTTGTTTTCTTTTCATACTTTTAAGCCTAAAGTAAAACACTTTGTGTGCTATCAAATACATCTAAAACTAAGAAGTACCTTAAAAAAGCTCATGCATATTTATATGTGGCTTTAAGGTTTTAAGAACATTTTAATTTTGGAAGTGTTTCTGAAAAACAAAAATACCTTTTTAAATATTAAAAAGCACACACAAAAAAAAAGTCAAAAGCGAAAAGTTTGGAGTTCCCAACTTATAGTTTATGGCTTTTTAATTTTAGACAACTTAAAAAATTCAATCCAAGAACCCACTTAGATTATTAAGTTACTAATCAATCCTTAATTATAATTAAATGCATCTAGTAAAAACAATTTAAAGTGTGAAAGTTTTTGTTGCGTAAAATTAAGGTAGTTTAAGAAAGTCAGGTAACCAAACATAAGACTTCATTTACTAGTTAACATGATTAAAAAAATATTAATCAAATGAACTAATTAGATGCAAAAAAAAAAAAAAAAGACAAAAACAAATATGAGACTTTGAACTAAAAAAAAGTTATTGTACTAACAAATAATTACAACTTAAAACATATCTAAAAATTTAATATATGGACAAAAACTAGCATGTTTTAACGATATTATAATTCTAGCTATCCCAAATACATATCATTAAAAGAAAAGATGAAATTATGTAGTATGTGAATTTAGGCATGAATTTGCTTAAAAAAATATTAATCAAATGAACTAATTAGATTCAAAAAAAAAAGAAGAAGAAGACAAAAATAAAAAATGAGACATTCAACAAAAAAAATTTATTGTACTAACAAATGATTACAACATAAAACATATCTAAAGATTTAATACATGGACAAATACTACCATGTTTTAACGATATCATAATTCTAGCCATCCCAAAAAGATATCATTAATAGACAAGGTGAAATTATGTAGTATGTGAATTTAGGCATGAATTTACAACATATGATTCATACAAAACTAGTTAAGCCATAAAGTTCAAGAAATCAATTTAAACAATGCATGCTTGTATGCCATTAGATAAAAATGAAAAACATATAATACTGACTGTAAAAGAAGGAAGAGATTAAATAAAGTAATTGAATGAACAGATATATATTAAGTTTAAAATGAAGTAATTATAAATGATAAATAATGGGGAAAACCTATTAATAGAATGGGTTCAACCTAAAATTTTTTTGTAATTTAACAATATATATATATATATATATATATATATATATATAACTTTTAGTAACGACCCGTTTAGTCGTTTTGAGCAACAGACTTCAATTCTGGAAAAACTGGCAGAAGCAGCGGACCCCACGACGGAACGTCATGGGCACGACGGACCGTCGAGGGGGTCTCGTCCCAAAATACTTAGAAAATCTGAAATTGGGTACTGAAAATCAACTCTCTGAACTTTGTGACGGAATGGCAGGACGGACCGTCACAGGTGTGACGGAATGGCAGGACGGACCGTCACAGGTGTGACGGACCGTCACAGACCCTTGGTGGAAATTTGGGTCTCTGAACTCTGCGACGACCTGCAGGACGGACCGTCACAGGCACGACGGCCCGTCACAGGTTACGCAATCCCAGTTAGAATCGGATTTCTCTACACGTTTTAAGGGACGTTTTTGGACTATTCCTTCCTTAATTATAGACTTCGTGGGTTTATATTAATAACTCAAATTCTTGAGGGTTAAAAGAGGTAACCCTAAGTTAATTAGTGGGGTACTAATTAGGGTGAAAGAAAGAGGGTTTGAATAAGAGAATAGAAAGAACAAGAAGGGAGAGAGAGAAACAATCGAGAAGAGGAGGAAAGCACCAAGCTTTGAGGATTAACTTGCTTGATTTCAATTCTTCGGTGGAGGTAGGTTATGGTTTTCATGCTTTCATAGTAAACTCTTAATAGAGAATGATATATATTGGTAGTATTGTAAACCCTACTATATGCTTAATTGTATGTTTGCAGGAATATGATTATGTGATTATGATAAGATAAGCATGATCAAAAATATTGAATCCCAAATCTTGAAAAGAAACTTTAATATACATTACTAATGATGATGCCTTGGTATAGAAGAAGGCTTGATGAATTAAAGTAATGGGATTGAGGATGCCTTGGTATAGAGAAGGCTTGATGATTTACAGAATGATATTAGTGGATCGGAGTGTCACGTTCCGACACATAGATTTAGTGGATCAGAGTGTCACGTTCCGACACATGTAGGGGATCGGAGTGTAACGTTCCGACACATGTAGGGGATCGGAGTGTCACGTTCCGACACATGTAGGGGATCGGAGTGTCACGTTCCGACACACGTAGGGGATCGGAGTGTCACGTTCTGACACATGTAGGGGATCGGAGTGTCACGTTCCGACACATGTAGGGAATCGGAGTGTCACGTTCCGACACATAGAATTAGGGGATCGGAGTGTCACGAACCGACACAAGAGGAGGAAAGATAATGAATCTTGAAAGATGTTAATATACTCAATCTAACGAACATGATTCCCAAATGAGTATGGTATTGGGGCTTGAGTCCTCATGTGTGAATTTGATGGTACTTATTGATGATTATAGTACTTCTTGTTGTTACATGTTGAGTTTTATAGTTGATTTATGATAATACTTGATATATACTGTTCCCTATTTTGAGTTGGCCGATGATATCTACTCAGTACCCGTGTTTGTACTGACCCCTACTTTTATTGTTTTCTTCTTGTTTAATTGTGGAATGCAGCAAACGCGCCGTCATCTTCGACTCAACAGTAATTCAAGCCAGTCTTCGTCACACCGGATCTTCAGGGTGAGCTAACACTTCTAGCTTGGACTGGATCTCCTCCGTCACGTCTTGATGCCTTGAACCTCCGGCACGGACTAGCTTCTTATGTATTTTTAGCTTTTAGAATACTCTTAGTTTAGTCATTTGATTGTAGATGTTCTTGTGGTGATGACTTCCAGATTCTGGGGATAATGATAAGTTTTTGAGTTAGAGAAGTTGATTATTGATTTTTATTAATGAGTTTAAGTCTTCCGTATTACTTTTGTTGTTATTACATTGAAATGTTAAGGTTAGATTGGTTGGTTCGCTCACACAGGAGGGTAAGTGTGGGTGCCAGTCGCGGCCCGGATTTGGGTCGTGACAAACTTGGTATCAGAGCATTAGGTTCGGTGGTCTCATCACACAAGAACAGGTCTAGTAGAGTCTTGAGGAACGGTAGGGGGACGCCTTTACTTTTCCTTGAGAGGCTATAAGACTTTAGGAAAAAATTTCACTCTTTCATTTTTTCTTTCGTGCTACTACTTGAGTCCAATTGGTATCTAGGCGATACGAATTGGTATCTTACCATCTTCACTCTCTTTCGTAGATGGTAAGAACTAGAGCAACGACTACGCCAACACCAACGTCGGCCAGACAAGAAACAACTGAGCCAGCCACTAGGGCTGTGGCTCGAGGAAGAACAGCGGCAAGGGGCCGTGGAAGAGGTCGTGGGAGGACGTCCTCTAGAGGGAGAGGACAAGCACCTAGCCCATCTGATAATAGGGCAGTGACTCCCCCACCGACTGAGGAAGTAATAACAGAAGGGGAGGATGGGGAAACTGAACAAGTGCAAAACGAGGAAATGCCACCCCAACCTACCCCAGAGATGATCAATCAGGTTCTGGCCTATCTTAGCGGGTTATTTATCAGGGCCAGACACCCCCAGTGTTCTCTGCACCAGCACCTCAGGCTCCGGAGGTACAACATGCGGCTACTATGGCTCCCCGCATGGATGTTCCATTGGAAATAGGCACGTTTCCACGTCTGACTACAGGGCCTATAATGACAAGTGATCAGCATGAACTTTTCAGTAAGTTCTTGAAATTGAAACCTCCGATCTTCAAGGGTGCTGAATCGGAGGATGCTTATGATTTTCTGGTTGACTGTCACGAGCTACTACACAAGATGGGTATAGTCGAACGATTCGGTGTTGAGTTCGTGAGTTATCAGTTTCAAGGGAACGCCAAAATGTGGTGGCGGTCACATATTGAGTGTAAACCAATAGAGGCACCACCTATGACTTGGGCCTCGTTCTCTAGCTTGTTTATGGAGAAGTATATCCCCCGGACTTTGAGGGATAGGAAAAGGGATGAGTTCCTGAGCCTAGAGCAAGGTAGGATGTCGGTTAATGCTTATGAGGCTAAGTTCCGTGCACTATCCAGATATGCCACTCAACTCTGTTTCAGTCCTCAAGAGCGGATTCGTCGGTTTGTGAAGGGGTTGAGGTCAGAATTGCGGATTTCGGCCTTACAGGTAGCGGCAACGGCAAAATCCTTCCAAGAAGTGGTAGACTTTGTGATAGAAGTGGAAGGAGTGAAGCCAGACGACTTCACCACAACATCGACATCAAAAAGGCTTCGAAAGGGAGGTGAGTTTAATGGTTCTTACACTAGAGGACAGGGTTCGGGAAGTTACTCAGTCCGACCAATTCAGTCTTCAGTACAGACTGTAGTTAGGGGACCACCTCAGACCGGTCAACACTTCTCCGAGGGGCCTATGATTGACTCCAGAGAATATTATGGATGTGGGGGGATTGGACATATTAGGAAAAATTGTCCCAGACAAAGTTATAGACCCCCAATAGCTAGAGGTAGAGGTGCTCATGGTAGAGGCCGTTTTTCTGGAGGGCGTGGTGGTCGAGGTAATAGTGGTCACCAAAACGGCAGAGGTAATGGACAAACTGGGGCCACTACATCACAACATGGTAGGGGCAACGGACAGACAAATGATAGGGCCCATTGTTACGCTTTCCCTGGGCGGTCTGAAGCGGAGGCATCTGATGCTGTCATCACAGGTAATCTTCTGGTTTGTTATTGCATGGCTTCTGTATTGTTTGATCCTGGATCCACATTTTCTTATGTATCTTCCTCATTTGCTAATGGTCTAAATTTACATTGTGAATTACTTGATATGCCTATCCGTGTCTCTACTCCGGTGGGTGAGTCTGTGGTAGTTGAAAAGGTATATAGGTCTTGTTTGGTAAACTTTGTGGGGAGCAACACTTATGTAGATTTGGTTATCTTAGAAATGGATGATTTTGACGTGATTCTGGGTATGACTTGGCTTTCTCCGCAATTTGCAATCTTGGATTGTAATGCTAAAATGGTGACGTTAGCCAAGCCCGGGACAGACCCGTTAGTGTGGGAGGGTGACTACACTTCCAATCCGGTCCGCATCGTCTCCTTTCTTCGTGCTAAGAAAATGATTAGTAAAGGGTGTTTAGCTTTATTGGCACATCTCAAGGATGACACTACCCAAGTACCTTCGATTGAGTCGGTTTCAGTAGTTCGTGAGTTTCTGGATGTGTTCCCTGCAGATCTTCCTTGTATGCCACCGGATAGGGATATTGACTTCTGTATTGATCTTGAACCCGGTACTCGCCCCATTTCTATACCCCCTTATAGAATGGCTCCTGCGGAGTTAAGAGAGTTAAAAGCACAACTTCAAGAGTTATTGAACAAAGGCTTCATTAGACCAAGTGCATCTCCTTGGGGTGCTCCGGTTTTGTTTGTAAAGAAGAAGGATGGGAGTTTTCGAATGTGTATAGACTACAGACAACTAAACAAGGTAACCATAAAGAACAAGTATCCTCTTCCCCGCATTGATGACTTGTTCGATCAGTTACAAGGTGCTTGTGTCTTCTCTAAGATTGACTTGAGATCCGGTTATCATCAATTGAAAATACGGGCAACGGATGTGCCAAAGACTGCTTTTCGAACAAGGTATGGGCATTACGAATTTGTGGTGATGTCCTTTGGTCTTACGAATGCCCCTGCTGCGTTCATGAGCTTGATGAACGGGATTTTTAAGCCATATTTGGACCTCTTCGTGATCGTATTTATTGATGATATATTAGTATACTCAAAGATCAAGAAGGAACATGAAGAGCATTTGAGAATGGTATTGGAAATGCTGAGGGAGAAAAAGCTTTATGCCAAGTTCTCTAAGTGTGAGTTTTGGCTAGATGCGGTGTCCTTCTTGGGGCACGTGGTTTCTAAGGATGGAGTGATGGTGGATCCTTCTAAGATTGAGACAGTGAAGAATTGGGTAAGACCCACTAATGTGTCAGAAATAAAGAGCTTTGTTGGGTTAGCTAGTTACTATCGTCGATTTGTCAAGGGATTCTCTTCTATTTCTTCCCAATTGACGAACTTGACTAAGTAGAATGTTCCATTTGTATGGTCGGACGAATGTGAGGAAAGCTTTCAGAAGCTCAAGACTTTGTTGACTAACGCACCTATCCTTACCTTACCAGTAGAGGGTAAGAACTTCATTGTTTACTGTGATGCATCCTATTCGGGTTTGGGTGCAGTACTAATGCAAGAGAAGAGTGTGATTGCTTATACTTCAAGACAATTAAAAGTGCATGAACGTAACTATCCCACTCATGATTTGGAATTGGCCGCGGTAGTGTTTGCATTAAAACAATGGAGACACTATCTATATGGGGTTAAGTGTGAGATCTATACGGATCATCGTAGCCTCCAGTATGTCTTTACTCAGAAAGATTTGAACTTAAGACAGAGGAGATGGATGGAGTTACTAAAGGACTACGATATCACGATCTTGTATCATCCGGGGAAGGCGAATGTTGTAGCGGATGCTTTAAGTAGAAAAGCAGGAAGCATGGGAAGTCTAGCTCACTTGCAAGCCTCTAGACGCCCATTAGCTAGAGAGGTTCAGACTCTAGCTAACGACTTGATGAGATTAGAAGTAAATGAGAAGGGAGGATTGTTGGCTTCTGTGGAGTCAAGATCTTCTTTTCTTGACAAAATTAAGGGAAAACAGTTTGATGATGAGAAACTAAGAAGAATTCAAGATAAAGTATTGCGAGGGGAGGCTAAGGAAGCACAAATCGATGAGGAAGGTGTTTTGAGAATCAAGGGAAGGGTATGCGTACCCCGCGTCGATGATTTGATCAACACTATTTTGACAGTGGCTCATAGTTCAAGGTATTCCATACATCTGGGTGCAACCAAGATGTATCGTGACCTAAAACAACACTTTTGGTGGAGTAGAATGAAGCGTGATATTGTTGACTTTATTGCTAAGTGTCCAAACTGTCAACAAGTAAAGTATGAACACCAAAGGCCCGGAGGAACACTTCAGAGAATGCCCATTCCGGAATGGAAGTGGGAAAGAATTGCAATGGATTTTGTGGTTGGTCTTCCGAAGACAATGGGTAAGTATGACTCCATTTGGGTGATTGTTGATAGGTTGACTAAATCTTCTCATTTCATTCCGGTCAAGGTGATGTATAATGCAGAAAAGTTAGCCAAACTTTACATCTCGGAAGTGGTGCGATTGCATGGGGTTCCACTATCCATCATATCAGATAGAGGTACGCAGTTTACTTCTATGTTTTGGAAAACATTGCATGAGGAATTGGGTACTAGGTTGGACCTTAGTAGTGCGTTCCATCCTCAGACCGATGGCCAGTCTGAAAGGACGATTCAAGTGTTGGAGGATATGCTTCGTGCGTGTGTGATAGAGTTTGGTGGTCACTGGGATAGCTTCCTACCCTTAGCGGAGTTTTCATACAACAATAGCTACCACTCAAGTATTGATATGGGCCCATTTGAAGCATTGTATGGGAGGAGATGTAGGTCTCCCATTGGTTGGTTTGATTCGTTCGAGGTTAGACCTTGGGGTACTCACCTTTTGAGGGATTCGATGGAAAAAGTGAAGTCTATTCAAGAAAAGCTTCTAGCGGCGCAAAGTAGGCAAAAAGAATATGCAGATCGAAAGGTTAGAGACTTAGAGTTCAAGGAAGGTGAACAAGTCTTGTTGAAAGTTTCGCCCATGAAAGGGGTGATACGGTTTGGAAAAAGGGGTAAACTAAGTCCAAGGTACATTGGACCATTTGAAGTACTCAAGCGATTAGGGGAAGTGGCTTATGAGTTAGCCTTGCCCCCAGGGCTGTCCGGAGTACATCCGATATTCCATGTGTCGATGTTGAAAAGATATCATGGGGATGGAAATTACATTATCCGTTGGGATTCAGTTTTACTTGATGAGAACTTGTCTTATGAGGAGGAGCCTGTTGCTATTTTAGATAGAGAAGTTCGCAAGTTGAGGTCAAGAGAGATTGCCTCCATCAAGGTGCAATGGAAGAATCGACCAGTTGAAGAAGCCACTTGGGAGAAGGAGGCGGATATGCGAGAAAAATACCCACATCTGTTTACAGATTCAGGTACTCCTTTTCGCCCTTGTTTTCCTTCTTTTGATCGTTCGGAGACGAACGATGGGTAAATTGGTATCTAATGTAACGACCCGTTTAGTCATTTTGAGCAACAGACTTCAATTCTGGAAAAACTGGCAGAAGCGACGGACCCCACGACGGAACGTCATAGGCACGACGGACCGTCGAGGGGGTCTCGTCCCAAAATACTTAGAAAATCTGAAATTGGGTACTGAAAATCAACTCTCTGAACTTTGTGACGGAATGGCAGGACGGACCGTCACAGGTGTGATGGACCGTCACAGACCCTTGGTGGAAATTTGGGTCTCTGAACTCTGCGACGACCTGCAGGACGGACCGTCACAGGCACGACGGCCCGTCACAGGTTACGCAATCCCAGTTAGAATCGGATTTCTTTACACGTTTTAAGGGACGTTTTTGGACTATTCCTTCCTTAATTATAGACTTTGTGGGTTTATATTAATAACTCAAATTCTTGAGGGTTAAAAGAGGTAACCCTAAGTTAATTAGTGGGGTATTATTGCCATCTTTTATTCTTAATTATATACTAATTAGGGTGAAAGAAAGAGGGTTTGAATAAGAGAATAGAAAGAACAAGAAGGGAGAGAGAGAAACGATCAAGAAGAGGAGGAAAGCACCAAGCTTTGAGGATTAACTTGCTTGATTTCAATTTTTCGGTGGAGGTAGGTTATGGTTTTCATGCTTTCATAGTAAACTCTTAATAGAGAATGATATATATTGTTAGTATTGTAAACCCTACTATATGCTTAATTGTATGTTTGCAGGAATATGATTATGTGATTGTGATAAGATAAGCATGATCAAAAATATTGAATCCCAAATCTTGAAAAGAAACTTTAATATACATTACTAATGATGATGCCTTGGTATAGAAGAAGGCTTGATGAATTAAAGTAATGGGATTGAGGATGCCTTGGTATAGAGAAGGCTTGATGATTTACAGAATGATATTAGTGGATCGGAGTGTCACGTTCCGACACATAGATTTAGTGGATCGGAGTGTCACGTTCCGACACATGTAGGGGATCGGAGTGTCACGTTCCGACACATGTAGGGGATCGGAGTGTTACGTTCTGACACACGTAGGGGATCGGAGTGTCACGTTCCGACACTTGTAGGGGATCGGAGTGTCACGTTCCGACACATGTAGGGAATCGGAGTGTCACGTTCCGACAAATAGAATTAGGGGATCGGAGTGTCACGAACCGACACAAGAGGAGGAAAGATAATGAATCTTGAAAGATGTTAATATACTCAATCTAACGAACATGATTCCCAAATGAGTATGGTATTGGGGCTTGAGTCCTCATGTGTGAATTTTATGGCACTTATTGATGATTATAGTACTTCTTGTTGTTACATGTTGAGTTTTATAGTTGATTTATGATAATACTTGATATATACTGTTTCCTATTTTGAGTTGGCCGATGATATCTACTCAGTACCCGTGTTTGTACTGACCCCTACTTTTATTGTTTTCTTCTTGTTTAATTGTGGAATGCAGCAAACGTGCCGTCATCTTCGACTCAACAGTAATTCAAGCCAGTCTTCGTCACACCGGATCTTCAGGGTGAGCTAACACTTCTAGCTTGGACTGGATCTCCTCCGTCACGTCTTGATGCCTTGAACCTCCGGCACGGACTAGCTTCTTATGTATTTTTAGCTTTTAGAATACTCATAGTTTAGTCATTTGATTGTAGATGTTCTTGTGGTGATGACTTCCAGATTCTGGGGATAATGATAAGTTTTTGAGTTAGAGAAGTTGATTATTGATTTTTATTAATGAGTTTAAGTCTTCCGTATTACTTTTGTTGTTATTACATTGAAATGTTAAGGTTAGATTGGTTGGTTCGCTCACACAGGAGGGTAAGTGTGGGTGCCAGTCGCGGCCCGGATTTGGGTCGTGACACTTTTTTATAAGATTGACTCTCTTAAATGCTTTGAGACAAGATGAAATGAATTCTTTAAGAAATTATTTAAGAGGAATAAATAAAATATTTTCTTATTTAAAAATTTGTGTGAAGCTAAAAGATATGTATATTTTTTATGTGTCATATTAAAGTATGTTGATAATTTAACAAATAATAAAGATTGTCAAATTTTTATACATTTAAGAGGGTAACATATAAAATTTGAATACGGGGGAGTAATGAGTTGTTTAATTTTTATAAAGCTATATGTGTGCTTCATATAAGAAGTCGGCTATAGCTTGTCCCTTTTAATTATTTTAAAAATGTACCTAAAAGAAGCAAACTGTAGCCGGTCCATTTTTCATCAATTACCAAATATACATGGCCTCCACTAGGGTGACGATTCCCTTTGAGTTTTTCTTTGAGCGTTTACAGCTACATTTACTGTGGCTAAACTTCAAGCAACGGCAATCCAGTTTGATGTACATGTAATAATATTCATAGATATGATAGTATGTGTGTTCTTAATTTTAATTAGTTGAACAATAAAGTAATAAAGACTCAAATGTGTAAGCACGTAAAAATAAGAAGATCAAAAGATCCGAAATAAATTTGTATGTCATCTCATTTTTTTCTGATGATTAAATTAAGCGTGCCTTAATTTTAATCAAAATTTATGCTACATGGCCGAATGACTCGAGGTTGAAAAAATGGAACAAAGAGAGAATTTGTAAACCATATAGACAGTTAAGAATGACTAGCTAACTATCACATAGTAATAAATTTATATAAAGAAATACTTAATAAACTAAAACTAATAAGATAATGGCAATATTTTAGTTGAACTTCAAATTTCATTATTGTTAATCTATGATCACATATAGTGTTAATAGTTAATATTCTTAAACATTTCCAATAGAACTCCTTCAATTTAACGAACCCGGTAATATTAATAAATAGGCAAATATACTAACATATACAAAGTTAAGCTAAGACATGTTATCACAGATATAAGCTTAAACTTATCAAAACTAGGGATGAAAAGTGAGCGGATCTTGTCAAATTTGTCCGGGTCACAATGAGTCAAGAAAATTAACGGGTCAAGATCAAACACAAATTTACTTGGATCAAAACGGGTCAAGTAATGGGTTATAGAATGGGTCAATAATCAACCAAACTCAATATTTACTAAGTTTATGTTTTTCGTCTATTCTTTCTTATGTTTTTTGTACCTATTAGAATTATCACTTTTCTTTATAATGGTAATATATAAAATATCAAATTATAAAAAAGTCAAAAAAAAATTTACAATATTTCTCATGAGTAAATTTGGATTACATACCAACCAAATTTTTAAGAGACTGAATAGATTTATATAATAAATAGAAGGATTGATAAACCACCCAAACATAAATGGATTGGGCTGGTTAGCTTTGATTTTTATACCCCTAATTGAAATATCCACCAAATTTGAAGCCAAGATGAATTTAAGAGCAGCAAAAGAAATATAACTTCCGGTCAAGGAACGTACATCAATACCGCTAAAGATCATCACCCAAAAGGACTTAGAATAAAAAAATTTAGTTTGCGACCTTGCCAGAATGGTGGCTTCATAATGGTGTTCCTATGGTTTGCGTTTTTTGAGGCTTATTTATGGTGAAGAAGATATGGTTTTGGATTTCACTCAGGAATCTATAATGGTGTTTTAATGAGAGTGGAGGGGAAGGTAGTGATTGTTTCAATGGAAAAAAATGTGGAGGTGAAGGAAGGGGAATAAGAAATGTGTAGTGGTTTTTTGGTGTCTAGTCTCTGCTGGTTCTTCAATGAGATAAAGGGGGAGAAGGGAGGTATTGTGGTTTCACTAGAGGTCGGTTGGTCTTCACAACTATTTCATAGTAGAGTAATGGTTGAGGAGAGTATAGTGAGGGTGTGGGGCGGCTCATCTTCAACTGGGGAGAAAGATGAAGAGTGATTTAGGTTTTTGGTGAATAAATAGGAAAGGTGAAGGATTTAATCTCAGCCATTGATCAAGATGAGATAGATGCACGTGATTAAAACATAAGGTCTGGGATTTTTATAGAGTGCAAATTGATAAACTAAGTTAGAATTAAATAAAAATTGATAAAAATCTATTGGAATTTAATAATTTAGAGGAAAATATATATTACTATTTATAATAAAATATTACACATACAACGAAAAGAAATAAATAACTGATAATAATAACTTTTCATATAAAGGAAACGCACCTCATTATGAATATTAGAGTATATAATTTATTGGATAAAACTAAATACAAATTTAATCATACAAATATATATTTAATCGAATGTAAATCCGATAATGGTTTATAGGTCTTTCAAAATTGGAATCAACAACAACAATACTCTAAGTGATTTTTATATGCAACATAAGATGTATGTATCTACACCTAATGTTGTTGGGAATATATACTAATGTATAATAATTTTTATATTTTAGTTAAGGATTTCACTACTATTTCCTATTTTCTAAATATATATTATCTGTATTCTTGTATTTTTTTTCTATTAGGACTTTTAATAGGTTCTGTATTTTAGTTTCATTGTATCTAATCAGATCATGATGTATCATTTGATTATGTTTTCATTATTACGTTTTTTATATATAAGGAAGACATTATTAATGACTTAAATCGTAGTTCTCTTCTACATATCAAAATCTTTATGTGGTATTAAAAGGTTTTTATCTTCTCAAGGAGTTCTATCTTTTGCTAGGCTAGTCAAAGGTAGAAACGGAACTATGTGAGGTGTAGTGTCACGAACTTAGAGTATTTGCTAAGACTCCGTGCGGCACATGACAACTTAATCATGAATGTTTCAAGATCTTGTATGCTGAAGTAAGCCTTTAAGACCCGGAACTCTATGAAAATGTTTTGAAAGACATAGAAAGAAAAGAAAGAGGGCTTTTGAAGAAGGCTTTTGTATTGCTTGGAAGAATTGCTTACAACTTTGCTTGGTTGGTTTACAAATGAGAGCCCCCCTAATTTATACTACTACTTAGGGACTAAAGTGTAAATAAAAATTATTTACAAGTCTCTATTCCAGAAAAGCTACACTTTTTAGGATATTCCAAATCCTTTCTTGAAAAGTCTAAGTTATTCTAGTTCTCTAACCTTCTTGATTGACCTAGAAGGTTCTAGATTTTTCCGCAAACCTCTCCACAACTCTAGAACCTTCCTCCTCTTTTCGGACGCAAAATATAACTAGAATGTGGCGGGACGTGACATTCTCCACCACCTATTGATGCGACGACCACGTTGCATCGTCACTTTATCAGTGATCGAGTCTTGTCTTCTCGTACGCGCGACCAATAGTCCATTGCCTCGATCAATACCCTTGAGCAACACTTTCAATTGCTTATTTATCTTTTCTAACTCGGCCTCATGATCTACCTCCTTCGTAGGAGGCAAGCGCCTCGATGACTTCTTTGGGTCACGACGTTGTTCTATCTTGGAAGCTTCTTCATGCCTGGTGGCAAGGACTTCTTAGTACCATTGTCTTTATTTGAACTTGTAATGGTAGCTACGAATGTCGTCCCCTTTTTCTTATTGCTTGTCTCGAGCTGCATGGCCGTTAGTTGCACTTGTCCTTCCGTCTTTGGTTGCTTACGTAGGGGTACCATGCATGTTCCTTCTTGCTCCTTGACAAGAAGTCGTTGAAGGTAAGGATCGATCACCACGTGACACGCTTGGAAGAACTCCTGCCCAAGAATTATATTAAAGAGATCTAAAGGAGAGACATTAATGTTGTTTTTACCTTTCCACTCGCCTAGCGTGATGCTTACTCCATACGCGACTCCACTCACGTGAGTTGGTGGTGCATTGACCATCCTAAGTTGCGCGTTACGTGGACAGTAATGCATCCCCAACCTTGTCCATGTTTTCTTGGTCATGATATTGACTTCTGCACCTGTGTCGGTCATAGCACGATTGGGTCTTCCATTGATCGTTATATCGACATACTGTGCGCCACATATTCTCGGCTTCTCTAGTTGCTTGGTGATAGCTCTCATAGTCCTATCAAGCCCAACTGCGTCATCAACGCACCTTGTTCTTGCTCACGTACTTCCTTCTCTTTCCGCTCTCGTAGGATAACACCAAGTCTCTTCAGCTCGGGGGACCTTGCATAGCAATGCGGACCACCACATATGCGGCAACCACATATTTTGTCAACCTCTGTCTTTCTCTCCGTGTTGCCATGACATCCAGACTTCTTGCCATCAGACTTAAAGGTATCATGCTTCTTAAGATTTGGTCTCTGCTCCTCACCTTTGCCACGATCTCCCCCACCATGGTCATGACTACCTCTCATCTCATTTCCTTTGGATCTGTGAGGATTCTTGTGCCTGAAATCATCCAACGCTTCGGCCTACACGATGGCTTCATCAATCGTCCTGAACTGTCGGCGTTCCAACTCCGTCCGGTCCCAACTTTGCAGCCCATCCATGAAGTGGAACAACATTTCTTCGTCCGTGAGGTTGGGAATTTGGAGCGTTAGATTTGTGAACTCATTCACATACGCCCAAAAGCTTACTGTTTACTTCAATTCCCGGAACTTGCGCTTAACCTCGTAAACGACGTTGTTAAGGAAGAAGTCTTTCTTGAATTCTTCGTGGAATTGCTCCCACATGATGATGGTTCATGTCCCCTTCCTGATCTTAGCCTTTTTCTCCTCTACCATAGCATAGCCATCTCGGACAAGTACTACACAACAGTGTTGATCTTGTTCTCACCGCTTCTCACCCGACTACACTTGAAGTAATTCTCCAAGTGCCATAGAGTGTTTTCAACCTCTTGAGCGTCACGGACGCCCTTAAACATAGGTGGCTTCGGATCCTCAACCCTAGGCTCCCCTATCGCAGTTAGGTGATGCAGATCCTCCAACCCCCACGCCTTTTTTGAGTGCTTTCACGTGGGCCTTACGTGTCTCAATTGTGCCTAGTGCTTCCGTAAGCTGACACTCTAACAAAGTGATGGTCTCCTTAGTGTTAAGAACTTCCATAAGCCGACACTCTAAGGACGTGATGGCCTCTTTCATCTCAAACTGAGAATGTTGGCGACTTTTCAACTCCTTCCAAATGTTCTCGTTCTTCTCAAGGGTGAAGTCCTCAAGGGTCTTGAACTTGTTGTCTCCCACGTTCATGCGCCGACCAAAGATCTTGACAGCCTGCCTTGACACTTCCACCCTTGTGACCCATTCTTCTCCAGTATTGATGTCTATGGCATCTTTTCCAATTTCATCGTCACTTGCCTCGATAGTCGAGGGAGGGTGAGATGTTAGAGCCTCTTTAGGTATGAGCTCGAGAAGCACCTCCTTATTACCCTTTTTATTTTTCTTCACTTTTTGGTTCTTCTTACCGCCATCCAAGCAAACGTTGGTGGTGCTAGAGTCGTTTACATCTCCTTTAGTAGCCATTCCCTTAGAATCAAACCTTCTCTGATACCACTTTGTCACAGACATAGAGTATTTGTTAAGAGTCCATGTGGCACTTGACAACTTACTTATGAATCTTTCACGATTTTGTAAGCTGAAGTAAGCCTTTAAGACTCGGAACGCTAAAAGAATGCTTTGAAAGACATAGAAAGAAAAGAAAGAAAGCTTTTGTATTGGTTGGAAGAATTGCTTACAATTTTTCTTGGTTGGTTTAAAAATGAGAGTCACCCTATTTATAGTACTACTTAGAGATAAAATGTAAATAAAAATTACTTAAAAGTCCCTATTCTACAAAAGTCTACAGTTTTGAGGATCTTCCAAAGCTTTTCTTTAAAATTCTAAGTTATTCTAGAGGATTCCTTAGAATTCACTAGCCTTCTTGATTGATCGTCAAGGTTCGAGATTTTTCCGCCAACCTCTCCACAACTCTAGACCCTTCCGCCTTTATGCGTACACCAAATTTAACTAGAATGTGGCGGGACGTGACATGTAGGGTCATCAAGGATGGGTGGGGTGTAATGTTTAAATTTTAAAACTCATCAGGGAAATAAAGAAAACTCATCGAGGATCTTTAACCTGCAAACTATTTAGTGACATAAATATCATTTTCTTATTATATTTTTAAATTTTAAAATATATTTTGATGGATGTTTTCCTATTAATAAAAAACAGAAAAGAGAAATTGTCAGGGATAAAATACTTGCTATGATCGAGAACACAAAATAGACAAATAAGAAAAACTATATGTTATATTTTTATTAAAAATTGATAAAAATTTACAATGTCATAATTGTAAGTAGGAAAAAATTACTCATTATTTATATTGGAGATATATGCAATTTCAAAGCTTGTATCTTCATCCACAACCTACAAAGAATATTAGGTTTTAATGACCTTCCATGTAAATTTCTTCATTTAGGATCTTTTGAACATTTAGATCTTTCAGGTAGCAACCAAAAGTCATTACTCTTCGGGACTGATTGTTCAGTCACTGAGTCACCCATTTTTTTAATTTACAAGTTTTTGTATTTTGGAGCATTCGAATATTATGTGGTTTACTTCAATTGATTGTTCAAGAAGAAGCCTTCACAATATATTTTTGATAGTTTCATCGGCTCCGGAATTACGATTTTAGGAAAGGGGCATGGTTGATTCTTCATCCGAGACGACCAATTTGAGATTTTGTTGTTAGGCGTCCGTACTTGATGCTTCATCAAAGGGTTGATTTTTGACAACATTTTTTCTTAACGTACTTTTATGAAAAAATATTTCAGCACAATTAGCTTGGGAATGTTGATTTTAATTAAAATGACCTTCTGTGCTGTTCTCTATGCTTGCGATCTCATTTTTAGTTTTTCTTATGGTTTGAAGCTTTAAACGTAACTTGATTTTCAAACCCACTTTTGTTCAAAATAACCTCAGATGGATATTTTGATGGTTAGAGTCCAAAATACCAAATCTGATGGGGTATCATATTTCATTTGCCCGCATAGGATCGTAGACACTATGTTGGAAAATTTGGAGTTTGTGCAAGCTAAAGTGTTGATATTTTTTACGGTCTTTCACCGACTATATATCAGACTTTAAGCGACCATATTTTATTTTTAAAGACAAACATTGGGTATTTATACCCAAAACAATTTAGTTTTTGATCCCTATATTTAAATGGCTAATCGACCCTCACCCGAGCTCAGACTTGAGTGATTTGAAGTGTTACGTTATCATTGGGAGCGGTTTTATAAGTGATTAGGAGATGTTGGGGATCCTCTATTTGAGGTTAATTTTATCCCCAAGTTACCGCCTTAGCTTTATTTTCTTATTAATTTTTTATGTTTTTGTTGGGGCTATTTTTTGGGCTCAAATTGTGTTATATTTTTTAAGACAAGATCGAGACTTAGTTTGGGACCTTTTCGACGAAATTATTTTTGACATTTCCCATGGGGTTATAGATTTAACTTTTGAATCAATTTTGGGTCCATTTCCAGTTTATGTGATTTTAATGTCTAAACATTTGTAATAATCTTTTGATTTACAATTTGATAGTTTTGCGGTGTGTGAGCACTTGTGTTCGACTTTGAGGTAGGCTTTAGTTTACTATCTTGATTATCTTCTTACATGATTGTCGGAATAGACTTTGTCTGTTTTGTAGATTTTTTAAAAATCTTTGTTAGGATTGTATTGTGGTGTCCTTATATTAGGCTGAACCTTAAATGCTTAAGCTTGTGTTTTATTTCCTTATAGTTGTAGTTTGCACCCGTTAGGGCTTATTTCATGTCATTCTCCTTGTGATGATGCTTGTGAACCCGGTGCCTCATCGTAGTCATTGACTGGTTCTAATTGTACATGGTCTGGGTCTGGAGCAATTTTTTCAGTGTAGGGAATTGTCCAATGAGTTTTCGCCTCGTTTATTGATTCGACATGTCCCTTAGGTCAATTTACTTGTTGATTACTGGTAGGTGAGTTGTATCTTTATTGAGCTTATGATTATACTATTGGTTCCGAGGAAGTATGTGAGGACTAGAGTTTGATCCCAGGTTAGTAGTATGTGCATTAATAGTGTGGTTTAATTTGTTGTATAATTATTTTGTTTTTAACGTCTTGCTTGAATGCTTAATATTGCATGCATTGCATTTTTTTCTCATTTTCATGAATTTTATGCTACCATCCCAATCCATGCATTCACATAATTATTATTCATAATGAAATTCTATTTTTCTCATTTTATATTCTAAATTGTTTTTAATTGGAATATTACCACATGGATCACTAGACTTACTAAATTCCATAATTTCTTGATTTCGTAGGAGACTTGGGAATATCGTAGGTTTTAGAATTATTTGATTACTTGTGTCTTCACTTGTGGCTTTGATTCATTAGGATTGATTCAGGTAGCCTTAGACTTCGATGGACATTAGATTCTTTAGGTTGTCTTTTATCGCCTCGTAAATATGATTTTCTCTCTTTAGGACTTGTTTTGTGTTGTTCTTCTTAAATTGATGCTTGCGACCTTAGTGGTTCTTCATAGACGTTGATTTATCCTAGCTTTTCTTTGTGTAGGACATAAGAGTTGTGATTGGGGTAGGAAATCGTCCCTTGGGTTTGCTTCCTCTTTACACTTTTGGATGATTTTTACCAATTGTATTGTTACCGTACATTCAATTTTTTTACTGTTACTTTAAATATATTATTTTGTATTGTTAAATTTCATTTTAACATAACAATGAAAACCCCTACTTTATGGAACAACCGATTTGGTGTATTCTCATTGGTGCTTAATTTCTTTTTCTAATTGTATCCTTATTTAATATTTCATTATATTATTTTACCCATTGCCCTATATTTTTTAACCCAATAAATAGTGTTGTCTTAGAATCAATAAGGACATTTTAGTAAATTTATAAATTACAATATAGTACGATATAGTCAAACAAAAAAATAAAAATGTTATTAAAGAACAAAAAATAATACAATCTATCCAACATTTTATCGACCATATAGTACATTACAATATAATAAAATACATTACATTATAAAACAATGGGTAATAATGATCCATTTAGTGTGTTACTTATTTTAAATATCCACTTGGTCCCATTACTTTTAATTAGCGGTTGGCATGTTGTATCCTTGTTGAACTTATGTTTTTACTCTTTGGCTTGTCGTATTTGAAGACCAGTTGTATCCTAAAATTACTTATTATATTATTTACAGGTAGTGTGTAATGTTTGAGGTGATTTGGAAATCAAACGTCAAGGGACGACTAAAACGTTCGACGATTAGTCACCTATGTGACTCATGTATCTATACATGTTTATATATTGTATTTAATAATATTATGAAGTCTTAAAATGATTTATAATAATATTTAAAGATGGTATATGTAGTTTCGAGAAGTTTAGAGGTCAAACCACCAAGAACATCCAAGGCGTTCGAAAGATAGCCCTTAAGAGAAGGGGCCTAGCCTGTTTGGACGAGTTGTGAATATTTATTTTGGGTAAAACTCATGTGATAGTTCTAAAACTTGTTAAGGTTTGTATTTACATTGATAACGTCCACGTACGACTTCTAAAGGGCCCTGTAAAAGGGCCCAATAGAAGGATGCAAGGCTGTCAAAGACACTGCCTTGGCAGTGTCAATCGACGGACCAAACAACGGCCAGTTGGTTGACCAACGGCCTGTTGGTGAGGTATCATTGATGTTAACTTATACTGATAAGGTATCGACCAAAAACAAGCAAAGGTCAAATAGACGGAAGCCAAAGGACGGCCAGTCGATTGACCAACATCCATTCGATGGGGTTTTGTCAATGGTGGCCTGCAACACTGTCTAGCGGACTATTTTATTTTAGGGGTGAATGAAAATTCCCCCCCACCTCCTAAAATGACTATTATTTATTAATTTGCCTATATTTGGGTGTATATAAAGGATCAAACACATGAAGAACCCATTCCCAATCCCTTCTCACGAAATTGAACCTTTCCCTCCAAAAATCTTCTTCCTAGAAACCTCAATTGTTGGTAAAGCTCAAGAAAAGCTTGGAGCATGAATTAATATGATTTATTCACAATTTTTAGATATCTTAATTTAGATAAAGTTATCGTTATCCTTCATCTCTAAGGAACATTTCACTTGGAGAGTTAATCTCAATGTTTTTCAAAGATAGTTTCATGATCAAAGTTCTACTTCAATCTATCCATGAGTTCCTTGTCAAAACGTTTTTAATAATTAAATCATGATGAATTTTTGTTAATGTATTGGTTTGAACATGATTTTACTCCAATTGCATGATCAACCCATGTTCCCTCCCTAAATCGATTTAGTCCTTGCATGGGCTTTGTGATCTTCAAGTGTTATAAATTGAATTGTGATTCTATTACGTTGAAGTTGTTATATCTATTGTTATTTACATGAAATAATGTTGAATTGATGATGAATAATCCATGTGGATCAATGTATGAAGGTTTGAACATGAGTCTTCATTGTGATCATTGTAAAGTGGATACTCAATTGGTTAAAAAGTGGATTTCGATTATGTTTTGGTTCTTGTAGCTACTTTTTATGGCTAATATTATTATTTAATTGTTAAGTATAAATCGTGTATAATGAATGTGAAGAAGGATAAATATGAGTTGAGTTATGTTCTTCTAGTTTATGTAATTGTTACTTGTAATCTTGACGTTAGGTTAGTTGTTATATAAATTGATCATGGTTAATTGTCCATAGTATAAAATTCAAGAAAATGTACTTGTCTAGTGAATAGTCTATTAGGTTTCAAGAATATGTATTGGGGTACATAGGCATCCCAATGCCCAATATTGAGTAATATTGGGCATGTTAGAGAATATTGGCTTTAGGGTGTTAACCAATTTCTGTATTAACAAGTAACTTAAAATACACTTTGATGTTCAAATGATCCGATCCAAGCTTGTTTAGGAATTGTACCTTCAATGAAGGCCCTAAGCTAAAAAATTTGTTTTCTTAGCTTAAACAAATTAGGTGCGAGGCATCCAAGAGTCAAGCCTACGTACCATAACACATGATCATTTAAAATGATCATATAGATTAGGTAGTGCCCAAGGACATTGTGAGGATCTTTGGGATAGGAAGTGAACTTTCCAAGTGCAACTATAGGGTGCAAGGTTAGGAAAGTGCAAGGAAACACATGTGCAACTGCATGTGCTACCGTCCGAGAGACCAAACGACCAAGACCAATCAATTTGGTTATGGAGGTTAGGGGTCCGGCACGCGTCGGGTCAAGCCACATGGGGCCGAGCTTTCTAACCAATCCTAGGATCTAAATAACTTACCTAACTAGATAACTAACCTAGCACTAACTAAAATTAACTAACTAGTGTGCCTGAAATCCAAAGACCTAACCGGGTGACACTAGCGGAGTAGCT
The DNA here is from genome assembly GCF_036512215.1 of Solanum lycopersicum. Classification (NCBI taxonomy): domain Eukaryota; kingdom Viridiplantae; phylum Streptophyta; class Magnoliopsida; order Solanales; family Solanaceae; genus Solanum; species Solanum lycopersicum. The sequence goes on from NC_090806.1 coordinate 27,261,767, forward strand.
AACTGAAGAACCATTATAGTACCAAACCTAGGATGGTCCATAGTGGTTGGTTTTGATCCTAGTGAATTAGGTGTATTTTAGTTATTACCATAGGTCACTTATTGAATTAAATTAGCAACTTAATTAATTCTTTCAAATTTATTTTTAAATCCGAGACCCATAGAAAATTTTCTAAAGTTGGCTAAGTCAAATGTGCTCCTATAATTAGTCAATTTAGGAGGGCTGTTATGGTAATTAGGTAACTAATTTATTCAACTAAGTTTATTAACCTAAGCTCAATTAGTCAATATTCAGTTCCTAAGATTTAGACTCACGTTTATCCAGTATAAACTCACGACTGAAAAATAGTGAACAAATGTAAGAAAAATAGAAAAATACTTTCGGTTCTCTTTAGGCAATTTTAAGGCAATGATCTTCGCAGATTCAATTCTATGGTAAGGTATGTATTTATCTCTTGGATTCCTTTACCTAGGATGCTTTTCAAATGTTTTGAATTAAAGTAAACTTAAACTAGGGTTGTTCCCAATGAAATTGTAGAATGTTGATCTCCCCAGTTCTCCCTATTTTCAATTCTAGTAGTATGTATAATGAAAATCTTGAGCATGTTGTTGGTATGTGGTGCTAAATCATACTTATGTGTAGGTTTCTGTGATTTGATAATATCGAATGAGAGCTGCAAGTTAGATCTTTATGATTAGAGTATCCTTTACATGAGATAAGAAAAGTTGTAATGCCTAATGGTGCTCAAGAAGATGAAATTGTTATAAATCGTTTATGAAATTCTGTTTACTGTTGAAAGGAATTAAGGTTTCGATTACAGTATATATGTTTGTAAGTGTTTGGAATGCAATGTTTCCAAGAAGAAATAAAAATGCCAAGCAAAGTTAGTTAATGAATCTTCAATTCCAAATCAACTTTATAGCTTGTCCAAACTAAGAACTCAATTGTTTTTATAAGCTGATAAAATGTTAAATGTTGGCTTGCTTATAATGATGAGATTACTATAGTATATACATGAAGTTAATTGAATTGTCTATTGATAATATCATGACAAGTGTTTAGTGAAAGTTTGGTTTATGCCAATAAATTGGCCAGCAATATTATTTCCAAAATATGTAATAGAATTGGCCAATGACCAAGTCATACCAATCTTATATGGCCAATGTAAATTTTGATGTTTCTTGTAAGGCCAAATGTAAGTTAAAGATTGACTTGAAACATGTAACTCAATCAACTCATAACCTAGGGTATGCCAATGATTGGGAAAAGTCCGAACATACCATATCTAAATGAACTTCTGAAGATATAGCACATTCAATAAGTCCTTATAACTTTCATAAAGAAAGGTACAGGACTACCAAATAACATTGAACAAGATAAGGTGAGTAATCAAATAACTAAAATTTATGAGTTATGAAATTGAACAATAATTGGGTGTAAAAGGAAGTGAGACAAGTCTCACTTGCACCTTAACAATTATGTTAAAAATACTCACATAAGAGGGTGTTAGAAATCGTGAGACAAGTCTCATTCACACCATAATGATAATGTTATATTTAAGTTCACATTCATAAAGTATTGAAAGGGATGAAAATTCATCCATTGAGCTAAGCATACCTCTTGCTAGAAGAAATATTACATAGTGTATGACTCAACTTTAAAGGTTGTAAAGTATAATAAAGTGATCTAAGTACCGATAGACTAGTAATGAGCCTGTGCAAGCACATGTAAGCCTTATAAGATGAGACTACCACCAAGGTGGATAAGGGTATCCAAATTCTCCTAGTCTTTGAACTATGTCTCCAGTATAGATTACTAGCTAGTGGATCCACCGTAGGAAGCTTGGAATTATTTGGTTTCACTTTTGCCGATGAACCACCTCTCTTCAGTGTGGGGAAGACACTGGTTTTCATGTGAACTCACATGATCTATGTTGGTTAAATGCTAAAGATTTCCTTAAGAAAGTAAGAAAGAAAGAAAGAACTAGGAAGATGAGGGGTGTTCGGATAGGATGACAAAAGTGTGAGGTTAGTCTAAGTAAAAATGTAAGTCATTCTTAGTCATTGGACAGAAAGATCCCAATGGAAGACTTAAAAGAATATCCTAAGTTAATTTTGCATGTTCAAAGGGAACATGAGATCAAAGAAGAAAGAAATGTAAGTTTAATGTGAAATAAGTAAGTAAAGGCATAAAGTATATCAAATCATCACTGTTTGATAAAAAGGAAGTTTTAACAGTTACTGGCTTATGCCAATAAGGGGCGCAAAACATAATGATTCATCAATTTGAGTATGAACATATTCCCCAACATAGTAATATTATGCAAATGATCAAATAATGGGCATAGCAAATAAATATTGGCTCATAAATACTTCATGCCCAATTTAACAAGAATGGAAACAACAACTTGTAAGTAGGGTAGTCAAATCATTTCCTTAGTCTTTTCTATTACCCACTTGATTTAATGCAGCAATGCGACTACAATGAATCATTGTACTCGTAAGTAAAACATAGAATCAAAGGATATCATTGACCAACACAACAAAAGAAGAAAAGACTGAAAAATAAACCAAGTCTTGGAGAGGGATCTCTTGGCCAAAGGGGAGGAAAAATATTAAATTTTACTTGAGTTTTTATAAAATTAAGTTCATGATTCAAAGGTTTTCTGTTCTTATAGTAAATGAGTTGTGTGCTATAAATGCATGAAAATATGTCATATTCATAGAAGGATTCAATAAAGCATTAATTAGGAAAGTGAAGTGACTTCACTTTCCAAAAATGGCATGTTGCTATAGGAAGAGTTTTCCTTGATCATGCATAGTCCTTATGTATTTATGTGCATACAACCATACATAGTACAAGTGTGAAATAACCAATATACAATTACTATTTTTATAGGTGCAGGTCCTTGAAGAAGATTGAAGATCAATTGACGCTGTTTGGACTAGTACCTCAAGACATTGGTAGGTCTACTTGAGTTCGAGGATACCTACGGTGTATCTTCTAGCTTTAGTAGATTAGATATAGCTAGTAGATTTTTTCCCTAGTATATCCTTTCAAACGTTTGCTCAAGCTTTCGTATTAAGGACAGTTTGGAAACAATCAATGATATTATGAATTCTTCATTTCGATTGTTCATTCTGTTAATAGATGGTTGATTATTTTGAGTTGTTAGTATATCACTGTTATGCAAGAATTATATGAAGTCTAAGTACATTTCATTAAATTTAAAGGTTCTAAATTTTCCGCGAAATTTAACTGTATGATTGTGATGAAAGCTAAAGAAGAGGCTTGTCTGCGACCTCTGAGAGGTAAACGATGTTGGTCTCAGCAAGGGTCAAGGACCCGGGTATGAAAAACTTGTTATCAAAGAATGAGGTTAAATTACCTAGGAACTAAAGCTCAAAACAACCATGTTGCATAGTTTCTAACTTATGGTTGTGAAGTCACCACAACTATGACTTAGAGACTTAGCGATGTTAAGAATCATCCTTTCTTCCACCTTTTATCGTGCTGTTTATTTTTTTACATTCTGTGCCATTCTAGCATTTATCTTCCTTCTTGTGGGTGAGTGTAGAAAAATGTACAGAAGAAAAAATGCTGGAAGGAGAGTTGGACTAGCAGCTATTGGGGGAAACCAAGCTCCTCCTCAAGCCCCAGCTATTGGAGTGTAAGGCCCTATCAACCCAACTGCGTTGACGGATGGAAAGTGAGAGTTACACTGGTTTTGATAGCCCAAGACACCACATAATAGGCACAAGCTATCATAGCCCAGGGCACTAGAGAGCGTGCTCGAAGGGAGAACCCACAAGCCTGCACCATGGCTAGCAGACCGAGAGATTTCACCAGGATGAATCCTCCAGTCTACTTACGGTCAAGAACCAATGAGGATCCCCATCATTTTTTCGATGAGGTTCACAAGATTCTCTGTGCTATGGGTGTTAATTAAGGGGGGAAGGATGAGTTGGCTGCATAATAGGTCAAGGATATGGTACAAGATGTGGGTAGATGGTCGTGCTCCAGGAGAAGTCCCCATCAATTGGGACATTCTAAAGACTACATTCCTGGAGAGTTTCTTTACCAGAGAGTAGAGAGAGGTTAAGGTTGAGGAGTTCATCAACCTACGTAAGGGAGGTATGTCAGTCAAGGAATACTCCTTGATGTTTTTTAAGTTTTCCGAATATGTTTCTTCCCTTGTGTCCAGTAGCAGGGATAAGATGAGTAGGTTTGTAACTGGTATATCGGAGAATCTGGAGAAGGAATGTTGGGTAGCAATGTTGCATGATAACATGGAACTTTATAGGTTGATGTTACTTACAAAACAGGTGGAGGAGATTCGTCGGAGGAAGAATGGCCGAGAAGGCAAGAAGCCTAGGCCTCGGATCAGGCTGGTTCTAGCACTGGTAGGAGTTCGTTTAAAGTCCAGGACAGGTCCAAGTTCAAGAAGGGGCACCAACACTTTAAGTAATCCTACTCCTTTCAAGAAAGCTAATGGAAAAGGGGACAAGTATCGACCGAAGAAGGGAAATGATAGAAATGCCCAGCGTGACTAAAATTCGTGTGGAAAGTTTGGTCGTTTTCATGGAGGTGAGTGCATGGTAGTTTCTAATTTCTGCTATGGGTGCCACAATAGTGGGCATATAATCAGGGACTGCCCACTTGTAAAGAATAAGGCCAAGGCCTAATCCTACTGCTGCATGCGAGCCTCCTAAGAGGAACATGTTCTATCCTTTGAAAGGTAGAGAGGAGCAAGAGAAGTCAGCTGATGTGCTCACTGGTACCTTGCATGTCTTTTCTTTTCCTGTGGATGCATTGTTAGATCCAGGGTCCACCTTGTCTTTCGTTACTCCTTTAGTAGCTGGTAAAAGTGTCTTGCCTCCTGAGATCTTGCATGAACCTTTTCTACTTAGTACTCACATAGGGGACAACATTAGAGCTGAAAGAGTATATACAGATTGACCAATAACACTTATTGGTAGAGTTACCTGTGCTGACCTAATATAATAAACCATGCTTGACTTTGATATAATTTTGGGTATGGGTTGGCTCCATCAATGCTATGCTACCATAAAATGTTGAAACAGGGTAGTAAGGTTTCAGTTTCCAAATGAGTTAGAGCTGGAATGGGAAAGGAGTATTTAAAAACCAACAGCCCAAATAGTTTCTCATCTTAAAGCCAATAAGATGTTATCTAATGGGTATTTATTCCACTTAGTCAGAGTCAATGACTTAGAACATGAAGTTCCTTCCATAGACTCTGTGTCCATAGTAAATGAGTTTAAAGATGTCTTTTCGGAGGATTTACCAAGAATCCCTCCTGAATGCAAAATTGACTTTCGTGTTGACTTAGATCACAACACCAAACAAATTTACATTCCTCCCTATAAAATGGCTCCAGTTGAACTCAAAGAGTTGAAGTTGCAGTAAAAATATCTACTTGATAAGTGCTTCATCAAATCGAGAATATACGTATGGGGTGATCCAGTGTTGTTCGTTAAGAAAAAGGATGGAACCCTTCAAATGTGTATCGATTAACGAAAACTCAACAAAGTCACTATAAAGAACAAATACCCTCTTCCCAGAACTGATGATCTATTTGATAAGCTCAAAGGATAAAGTTTCTTTTCTAAAATAGATGTCCGTCAGAGTATCACCAGCTTAGAGTGATACAAGAGGACATTCCTAAAGTTTCCTTCCGTACTAGGTATTGTCATTACGAGATTCTTGCCATGTCATTTTGTCTCACTAACGCAACAACCTCATTTATGGATCATATGAATAGCGTCTTCCGAGAATACCTTGTTCTTTTTCCATAGTATTTATATATTACATCCTCATATACTATAAGACTAGAGAAGAGCATGGACAATATTTGAGAATGACATTGCATGTACTCAAGGAACATCAGCTGTATGCAAAATTCAGCAAATGTGAGTTTTGGCTGAGATTTGTGACCTTCATTGGTCATGTTGGGTCCGACCAGGGTGTAGAGGTTGATCCAAAAAAGATTGAGTCAGTAAAGAACTGGCTGAGACCCCTCACTCCTAAAGACATCCGGAGTTTCTTGGGTTTGGCTAATTTTTATCGCAGGTTTGTTGAGGGTTTTTCCTATATTTTTGCTCCATTGACAGCTTTAAGAAATACGAAGGAAAAGTTTAAGTGGTTTGAAACATGTTCCAAGAGCTCAAAGACTGACTCACTTCAGCTAGTTCTGACATTGCCGAGGACTGGTGAAGGGTATATGGTGTAGTGTGATGTTTCCCAAGTAGGTTTGGGATGTGTTCTTATGCTGGATGGCGAGATGATTGCATATGCATCAACACCGTTGAAAATCCACGAGAAGTATTACCTTACCGATGATCTTGAGTTGGCTACTATGGTATTTTCGTTAAAATTTTGTAGACATTACTTATATGGTGTACATGTTGATGTATTTACTGACCATAAAAGTCTTCATATGTTTTAACATAGGGAGAATTGAGTCTTCGTCATATGAGATGGCTAGAGCTGTTCAAGGATTATGACATGAGTGTCCACTATCATTTAGGTAAGGCCAATGTAGTGGATGATGTTTTGAGCCGATTGAGCATAAGTAGTGTGTCTCATATTGATGATGAGAAGAAAAAGCTGGTTAAAGAGGTACACCAATTGTCTAGGTTAGGTGTACGTCTAGTAGAGACACCAAGTGAGGGTGTTTCAGTTCATTCCAATTCAGAATCCTCATTTGTTGTAGATGCTAAAGCTAAGCAGCATCTCAACCCAATACTCATGGAGTTAAAAGACTTAGTGTAGAGTATGCTGAATGAATGATTCTCCATAGGGGGATGGTATGCTTTGAATCTAGGCAGATTGTGTGTGCCCAATATTAATAATATGAGACCTAATATTACTGCAGAGGCTCATGGCTCCAGGTACTCCATCCATCCTGGTTCTACCACGATGTATCATGATCTCAAGGAGATCTATTGGTGGGAAGGTATGAAGTGAGATATTTCTAAGTTTGTGGAGGAGTGCCCCAATTGACAACAGGTTAAGGCCGAACATCTCAAGCCTTGGGGGTTTTACCCAGTCGATTGAGATCCCAACATGGAAGTGGGAGGATATAAATACGGACTTTGTGGTTGGTCTGCCCAGGAGCAGGAAACTGCTCGATTCCATTTGTGTCATTGTTGACAGGATGACTAAGTCTACTCACTTCATTCTTGTGAAGTCTACTTATAAGGCCGAAGATTATGCCGACATGTATTTTGATTAGATAGTGAGGTGGCACATGATCTCTTTATCTATCATTACGGATAGGGGAGCCCAATTCACTTCTTACATTTGGAGATCTTTCCAAAAGTGCTTGGCTACACAGGTGAAGCTTAGTACTACTTTCCATCCTCAAATGGATGGACAAGCAGAGCATCCCATTCAGACCCTTGAAGACACGTTGAGAGAATGTGTTATTAACTTCAAGGGGAGTTGGCATGATCACTTTCCACAAATTGAGTTCTCTTATAATAATAGCTACCATTCTAGTATTAGGATGGCACATTTCGAAGCACTGTGTGGAAGAAGATGTAGGTCCCAAGTGGGGTGGTTTGATGTAGGAGAGTCTTCCATCCTTGTCCCTGAGATCATACATGAAGCTATGTAAAAGGTGAGAATGATCAGGATAGATTGGCTACTGCTTACAGTCGTCAAAAATCCTATTCAGATAACTTGAAGAAGGTCCTTGAATTCGAGGTAAGTGATAAAGTTTGCCTGAAGATATCTATCACCTATGAAAGGGTTTATGTGCTTTGGTAAGAAATGGAAGTTGAGTCCGAGGTATATAGGTCCTTATGAGGTCTTACAGCGAGTAGGGAATGTTGCCTATAAATTGAAATTACCAAATGACTTAGCTTCTGATCATCCAGTGTTTTATGTTTCAATACTTAAAAAGTGTCTAGGTGATCCAACATTGATCTTGCCTATTGAGGGGTTAGGAGTCGAGGAGAAACATTCTTATGAAGAGGTTCCAGTTGAAATTTTAGATAATTTAGTGAAGCAGCTGAGGAACAAGGAGGTTGCCACCGTAAAGGTGTTATGGAGGAACCACCTTGTTGAGGGAGCAATATGGGAGGCCAAGGAAGACATGAGATCCCGTTATCCTGACTTGTTCAGTTCTTGAGGTTATATATACTCTTTCTAAGTCTAATTTTGATTACGAAACTCTAAGTTTTAGTGCATTAGTCATTTTTGGTGTTTTAAGTCCATAACTATGTTTTATACTTGCACTATATAAGTTAATATGAGTTCATGTTTGCATTCATGTTGTTGTTTTTGTATAGAGTTAACATGATTTTTGTGACGCATGATTTGTGATGAGCATTGAGTTAAAGTGAGATTGAGAAGGAAGTTCCTCAATCTAAGATATGAATCTTCAGATTAACTTTGAGTGATTTGCATCATCTAGAGCAAGTTGTGAATCAGATATTCACAAAGAGTAATGTTTTAAGTATGTTGATGTGTTTTTTGAAAATACCCTCTTTGCTTCAAAATGATGTGTAGTGTAATTCGAGTTTTTTGCAGTTGTAGTAGTATCTAATTTAAGCTATGATTTTCTTCGGCTACTACTCTACATGTACATTATTGATAAACCCTGATTGATGAACTAAACAAGGGAGGTTAGTTGATGATCTATGACTCTATACTTTCTAGTACTTGTGAGATGCCTTGTATTATATTATTGTATGATCTTATAAAAACTTGTACATAGTTCCTTTTATGATCAAATTACATTTAAATACTGCCCTATTAATATGTATTGTTGATAATAAGATGTCTGGATTAATGATGATCAAAGGGTGAGAAATCGGTAAGAATGCTTATTTCCTCTACCTTTTTATATTAATGTAGTTGATGAAGCCTTGTATGGAATTGTGTGGTATTGTCCACTTATGGATGCGGTATTAATTTAATTTCATTAAATAGGTGTTGAGCATGCCTTGAAGGCAAATTGATGAACATATGAACATGTGCATATAATGATACTATGAGAAGTTTATGCCTATTTTCTTATTCTAGTAGTGATTTAGGTTGTATGACTATTGTATAAGCATGTGTATATCCATGTTAGGGTAAATTATAGGTGCTTCCATTGATGAGTTAAAATGGTTGATAATCTCCTACCTATGTACCCCTATGTGGAAGCATGAATAGCATAAGTTGGGAGCCTTAAGTGTAATATAAAGTTGGCTTGTATCCAATGATGTTGTGTATTGGGTGGTCTATGATTGAGATAGTATGATTGTCTAAGAGGGTGGATGCCTCAATGTGTTGTGGATAGAAATTATGTGATCATTTTGACAAATGTACACACACACTCACTTTACATGCATGTTACAAGTAGTATAGGTCATGATGTCTAAATGAAAGGTAGTTCTGATATTCACTAGTGACTAATACAATGCATGTTAAGATGATGTTTATGAAAATATGATGTCTGTTTCCTTAGCTAGGATGACTTGATTGGTGTACTAGTATGGTCAAGGGTGTGGGTATTTGCCTATGCATTGCATTTGTGTACCTTGATAGGATAGTTCTAGTTTTGGTTTCTATATGTCTGAATATGAATATATGAACATGTGTGACTTAAGGTGTTATGTGAAAGGTTTTCTTACATACGTGTATACACACACACACATGAATGATGAGGTGTGATCAAGTGTATCCTAAACAAGATAGTGCTAACACATCTGTTATGTCCATGTGAAAGGATATTCTCACATGATTTAGGTAGCTGAACTTTCAATAATTACCTATGAGCTAAGCATATGAAGGGATGAATCTCCTAAGCCTATATTTTATAAATTAATATAATGAAGGTTTTTAAAAAAAGGGAACTTAGCTTAGCTATGAGTGAACTTGCAAATGGGAGGTGATGGATTCCCATAGAGGAAGATTAATCTTATAATCCTATAAGGGGTGTTGACTGCTCAAAGAGGGTTACACATCCAATGGATTCCCATGAGAGAAGGCCCCAATTGCTAAGTGGAATGTGTTCATAAACTATGCTTGCCACATAGGATCTAGCAAGTGATATCACCTAAGATGCTAGTATGTTACTTATGTTGTACCTTGGCAAGTAACATGCCCTCTTTTTCGTGTGAGGGCATAACACCAAATTCCATGTTTAGCACCCATGGTGTTAGTGTCAGTTAAGGCTATAGCTTCCCTGAAGTAAAATGGACAATGGAAGTAAATGAAAAGGATTCTAACTAGAAGGACTTAAGGTGAGTTAATTAATATAGGTGGAAATCATGAACCCATCTATATATTGCACAAGTAGCTCCTTAGGAAGTCCTAGGAAGGTGACCTAATGTGTATGTTTATGCTTATGTCCATATACATGACTTTGTAGTATTGTTCTATTTGTTATGAGGAAGTGTATGGTATTAATCTATATGATGTGGTCTTATTGTTGCATGCACTGTGTTGGTCGAAATGACTATATGATGAGGGCCTTGTATTGACATGAATGAAGTTGCCTTTACTTACTTGTTGAGGTATGAACTGAATGTTAAGGTTTATGGTCTCATGAAGGGTTTACTAAGAATGTATGGGTTATGGGGTTCCATATTTTCGTTGGACTAGTACACTAATTGAGGTCATGAACAAGGTTTTATAATGATGGATCTGAAAAGAAGTAAAAATATGTACAACCTGAAGTAGCTTACTATAAATCCAATGTAGTCTTGACTTAAATGTGTATTTGATATATTATGCTTATATGATGATATGTGTTGGCTTAGGTAGGTTATATGTATGTTTTGTTGTGGCCTTAAGGTGATGCGTTGCACCAAGTATCAGTATAGGGTTACTTGGGAGGTTAATAAACAAAAGCAAGAAATGTTTACTATTAAGTAAGAATAGCTTATTGTAAAGTGGCTTAAAAAATGTCGTCAATTCTATATGTGATCTTATGTGGTGCTTGACCTTTCAATATGTTTATATGAAGTATATGAAAGATATAAATACTATTGTTTAAATCTTTTATAAAGATTTACTCAAAAAGGCATGAAGTATGATTTCAAGTAAATGTCCCTTTTAAATGCATGTTTTAGCATGGTTGCCATACTTTGTGCATTGTTGTACTAATCTAATTATTCTCAACTTTTTGCACAAAGTGTAGGTTATGGATGCTTAGAGGAAGTATATGATTGAGGAGCTTGATATGTGATTACCAATCTCAAGGAAAGGGGTCCTTAAGTTCCAACGATTCCCTACTCATGTACTCATGTCTTACTGCAAAATGTTTAAATCTTGTATAGTTATGTCTTATCTCTTAAAGGCTATGTCCCTAATTTATTCTCAAGTCGTTGAGTCTAAGATAGCAAAGAGACTTAGAGTCTATGTATTTAATATGATATATTTATTTATATATATATATATATATATATATATATATATATGAACTGAAGTATCAAGCATATGATGTGCTATGAAAAGTTTTGAATTTTCCGTTAATTTTACTATGGCAATGCGATGAATGATAACTATGGCTTGTATAAGACCTTCGAGAGGTAAATTATACCATGTTAATTCTAGGGGGTGCTCCCCGGTTGTGACACTAGGTTAGTACTCTTTGTATTAGAAATGTGGTATCATTGGTTGTATAGTTATTTTATTTTGTGTTCCTTGTTTGAATAATAGTAATGGCACACAATACATTGTTTTCTCATTCTCACGAATTTCGTGGTAGGATCCCAACCCATGCATTGTCATATTTATCCTTTATGATCAGATACTATTTTCCTCAATTTTTACACTAAATAGGTTTTGATTTCCCTGGATCCTTTCAATAATTTATATTTGAGATTACAACTGTTAGGGACGTTCTCCTTTTTATACATGAGATATTATAGAAATATGAGATGTGCTTAGTTTTTACCTGACAAATCGGTGCGTCGACGCCCTTATGCAAGCTTTTGGTATTGCTGGTTCTTTGGAGTTTACTGAATAGGTAGGCGGCCCCATTATTTTTCATTCATAATTCGAGGTTGTTTCTTCTTGTTTGAGGTTGATCATCATAGGTCAAGGCCATTATTTCCAGTCCAAGGGAAGATGTTGATAGGTCGAAGCCGATATTTCAAGTCTAAGGATGATTTGTCTATCAATACCCGGATTCTGGAATCCGAATCTCAAGCGGCATTGAAAACCTCTCAGAGGTGGCAGAGAAGCCTCATCTTGCATTCATCACATTCATATGGTTATGATTAGTTGAAAATTTAAAACTTTTAAACGTATGAAGTATACATAGACTTCATATAGTTATTTCATTAATTCATTATATACTGAGTTCAACATAAAGAAACAACCATCTAACAATTATAGAATCAATTCAAATCAAAGAATAACATACTATAGCAGTTTGCCAAAATGGCCTTATTACAAAGCTTCGAATAAATGTATGAAATAAACGCTAGGGATAAATCCACTAGCTATGTATAAAACTAAGGCTAGACTAAAAGTGTAGCATCCTCGAAATCAAGAGGACCTACCAAATGGTCTCGAGAAATGTTGGTGTCCAAACCGTTGCAGGAATCGTCAATTTGTCCCGTAACCTGCATCTATAAAACAGGAAATAGTAGGGGTTAGTACACCACTTGTAGTAATTATGGGTGTATGCACACATACAAATAAGGCTATGCATGATCAAAGAAAGTTCTTCCTAAACAACATGCAATTTCTTGAAAGCCTAGTGACTAGACTTCCCTAAATTGTTAGATGTAAATTGTGGAATGAATATGATGTATTTTAATACATTCAAAGCACACAACTCATTTTTTATATGATTACAAAAAATTAGTATCATCCACATAATTTTAGAACAACTCGAGCGAAGATTTGTGATTTTGATCCTCTTAGAACGAGAGCTCCTCTTTGTACACTTCTATTATTTTTCAGTCTTTTTCTTCTTGTTGTTGTGTAGTTCAATAACCCTTTTGGTCCTATGTTTTACTTACAAGTGAAATGATTCATTGTAGTCCCATAATCACTACGAATCGATGTAAGTAATCCAAGGACTAAGGAATGAATTCCCTACCTTATAGTGAGTCATTCTTCACACTATATATTCATTACCTTTCATAAGCAATTCTCTATTGATCATGCCATTGATTTCATTACTTTCATGTTTTACATGTAACACATTTTGTATACACGAGACTTTTGAATTGTTTATGTAGCATAAGACACCTCAAGTGAGGGCGCAACATATGGGACCTCAACCCGAGGGCCTTCTTTAGCAAACACAGAATCTGCTTCATTCATTCATTTTTACTTCACATTATTCATTTCATTCATTCGTAGGCTGATGTAAATACCAGCTATACCCAGGATGAAGTTTAAGACTCTCATCGGGATTATGAAGTGCAATGACAAAGAATGACCTAATGTCATTACTTGAATCTGATTTCATCTCTTGATTGTCTTGCACAAACACTTTTGGTATCGTTAATTTCATTATATTTTATATTTTGAGGAACTCCAACCTTAACCGACATAGTTCATGTGATCATCATGAAATCTAGTGCCTACCCCACACCGAGAAGAGGTGGAATCCCCGACCAAAGTGACCAAAAACATGCTAGCGTACACGGGAATTGAACCCCTCCTAATCCCTATATTGGCAGTATAGGTTTGAAGGCTAGGAGATATAAGGTGACCCATACCCGGCATGCCGGACAGTCCGATCTATGAGAGTTACGTGAACCTCCTCCCTTTCCGAAATAAGGCATTACCGCTCACAGCTAGCCTTTCGGTGCTCAGTATAAAGTTCCATTTCATTCAACTCATACGTCATGGAAGGTGGATTTTAGTATGAGGAAATCATAGATAAATAGATGATTTCTCATCTCATCATTAGTATTAAGTATACATCAGTCTCAATACTTTCATTAGATTGTACATAGAGACTGGTCCCTTCATTATCTTTACACTCTCATAGGTGAGTACGTTTTGGTAACGTTTACTTAGTCTCATTTGAGATTGCTCTAATCTTTCACATTATCCTCTTATCATATTGTCGTCACATTCATTAGCATTATCACATTTGCTTTTCATAATAACTCATCCCTTTACATGAATGTTCATTTCATCATATGCCAATGCACTTGTCCATTTAGTGTGTTTCACACTCTTACTTAAACCTTCCAGGGATGCATCATTTGATTACATATATCTTAGTTACTCATCCCTTTTTACGTGAATATTCATTTCATCATCTTTTAGTGTTGACTCAAGCATTATGGTGACATGCTTCTAGAGTGACATTTACTTACTATATTGAAGATTGATCATCCTTACATTACATTGATGAAGTGTGAATTGTTCATTCATATCATACTTAATTTACATTGATGAATGTTAATTTTCCTTGCATATAATCCTTAGGTGTTAATGAGACTAGTTTCATACATTCTAACACCTTCATTAGTGAGTATTCTTTTAACAAATTAGGTTTGGTGTAAGTAAGACTTGTCTCACTTCCTTTAAAACTCAATTCTGGTCACTTACATAATTTAGACCCCTTTAATTATGTTATAACTCATGTTACATACTTACTTTAGTGTAGTAGATTCATATCACCATTTATGGTCGATAAGCACTTCATTCAATGAGTTTTATGTGTTCATAGTTCATTCTTGTGGAGCATTTTGGGAGTTGTCCCAATGAAATTCATTCCCTTGGTTATGGATTAATTTATATTACTTTAGAAGTTCTTAATACATATTTGATACTCTTACTACACAAGAATTGGAATATGATTAGTATTGGCTCATGATTTTGGATGTTAGACTAGCAAACTCATCCTTTTTGGCATAAGCCTATTTTTATGTATGTTAATATATAAATTTCCATATGTATGAAACCTTAGCCAATATTTTAATCAATTACATAAGTTCCTAGCCATTAATATATATTTATTTTTACCAAATAGAGTTAGCCTAACTATCATGGAACCAGATAGTCAATTTATTCAAGATTTGATTTCATAGATGTGTTTGAGCCAATTCTTAGTTTATGGATTCTAGTGAAACGTTTTAATAACATATTGTCCAGAATTATATTAACATTTGATGGCTTTAGCATGTTCATAACATCACAACAACATCAAGTAAACATTCAGCCAAAGACAATTATTCACTTGACACATCACGGATTTAACTTAGGATATTATCGATCCTTTACCAATTACAAGTTCATAAGTTAATTAGATACTCATAATTAAAGAACAATACATGTTAAAAAAAGACAGAACCACATACAAACAACATGATCTAACCTATTCAATAATGAAATCAAAAAGGATACTAGGGAAGGGAAGTTCGACGAGAACGATGGAAACACCCTAGTTTTCAAGATCTTGTGAATCATTCAAAGGAAAATACTCTTGGAGAAAGAATTTCAGGATAGAAACCCATACCTTACGTAGAACTTAATCTATTAAGACCACCTTGAACGAGACCTTGAAATCGCCCTAGAGAAATCAATAATGTTTTTGCCTTTTTTCTGCGGTCGTTGCTTTGTTTTTGCGTCCTTTTTGTCTATGAGTTTGAACGTGATTTTTAGTTTTAAAAATTGATCTTGACTCATTCAACTTATGGTTTAATAAGTTACTTAATTAAATTAATGAAGTAATTACTAAAAAGCCCCTCCTAAGTTGACTAAACATAGGAGAATGTTGACTTAACCCAAAATCTAGAATTTTTGTGTTGACTATGGTTTTGGACAAAATTTTAACTTTATATTAATTATTAAATACCTAATTTAATTAATTTAAGGACCTAGGGTAAGTACTAAAGTAACCCTAAGTCATTGGAACTATAATCAACCCTTTAGACCCATCCTAGGTTAAGTACTAGGATGTTTCTTGTTTTATACTAGGTTAGTGTAAGGATTTTGCTTAGATCATTTAAGCCAATTAGTTAAATTGCTAATTTAATTAATTATGTGATCCAAGTTAATTACAAAAGTACCCTGAAATCGTTAGGACCATAACCAATCCTTTGAACCATCCTAGGTTAGGTACTAGGTTGTCTTTTTCTTGTTTTAACCGAAATCTGAAAATTGTTTTGTGATTTCTGTTTTGCCCCTTTAAATTAATTAATTAATTTTCTAAAAGAAACTTAATTAATTAAGTATGCTATTGTAATTACTAAAGTACCCCTAAGTCTTTAGGATCTTAACTAACTCTTTGGACCATCCAAGGTTAGGTACTAGGTTGTCCCTTTCTTGTCTTAACCAAAATCTAAAAATTTCCTTTTTATTTTTTGTTTTAGCCCTTTTAAATTTATTAATTAATTTTCTAAATTAATTAATTAGGTATCATAGGGAAATTACTAAAGTACCCCTAAGTTGTTAGGACCATAACTAACTTTTTGGACCATCCTAGGTTAGGTACTAGGTTGTCTCTTTAACTAGTACTAGGTTAGTGTCAACCTGATTTTGATCCTAGGTTGTCGGGTGCACTAATGGGTCCAATTCGGTTAGTACCAGGTTATTTAGTTATTTAGGGAAGTAGGTTAGAGTCTTTAATTTGTAGGGAGGTTAGGCCCCACATGGAGTGGTCCCTTGTGCATGTTTTTCCCCCTAACTACCCTAACCAAATTAGGTTAGGGTGGTCCCTTCCTTTTGCTTATTCACATGTCTTGCACATGTGCTTGCACATGGGTTGGTTGAATTTTCCTAACTAACTATTATATATGGTTCATTTTAGAATGTTTAATTAATATCCTAAGGACCCTCTCTATGTCCTTGGGTACTGCTTAATTTACATGATCATTTAAATGGCTTGTACGCCTAGTACTTTGTGTGAAACTATTCGTAACGGATTTTATTTTAGCTTAGGGTCTTCATTGCAGGTACATTTATTAAACATAAATCTTGGATTTGGGTATGACAACCCAAAAAGTATATTTGTTATTCGTATATAGAAAATTGGCTAATATCCCTTAGCCAATTTTTCTATACTATGCCCAATATTTCTCAATATTGGGCATTGGAGTGCCTATGTACCCCTAAAAGGTTATCCTAAGGTCATATTGGCTCGTCACTGGAGATATGATTTTCCAAAATGTTATTGTTTTGTGGTTCCAGGTTGTTACCAATGGTTAGATGTTTGAATGGTTGGTGATGGTTTTGCAGCTCACCCGGCATTCATGTTCATTTATATCACTACTATACTTGTTTGTTCTTTATAACCTTTGGTTTATTTGGTCTAGTTAGGTTATGGTTTTCTTTATACCTCCTTGGTTTATAGGGTTCAATTTACAATGAAAATTTGAAGGCTACATTTCAACAATTGCCAACAAGTTGTTTATGTGTTCACCAACTAAATTTTAGTCGGTAATTTTTCCAACTAATTAAAATGGGTTGGTAAAATTTGTGACATGCTTTTTAGCAACGAACTAACATTAGTTGGCATTCAGTTGAAAACTTCATTTGCTAATCAATTTAATCAATTTACCAAGTGTTAATTTTGTTGGCAAATTAGAGGATTTTAGTGGCGTAATTACTGTGACCATTTGTCTTATGGAGAACTGGTAGTCTTTAGAGCATTTTATTATTATTATTATTATTATTATTATTATCATTATTACTATTATTATATTATAATTGTTAATCACATTTTATCTCAAATGGTTGTTTATATACTCCTCCTTCGTTCTTCCTTGTCATTGGTTTCAGAGGTTTAGTTATGCATATTTTGTTAGGTTTTGTCGCAATTCAACATTTGGTATAAACGTTCCAGTTAACATTGGATAATGGTCAAAGTGTAACATTTCCACATTGGTGCATTTGATACCACTCACCTTATTTAATTATTTTACCCCTTCATTATACCTTGTAACCTATGTAACTTTTAGACCATATATCTTCACTATTTACTACCCTATTATCTTCCTAGTTATTGCGAGGAAGATTTCCTCAACAAGAAATAGTGGTGGTCTTCATTTTTAGAGATACAATAGAAATATATAGTGCAAAAAGATTGTCAAAATGGAGAGTTCTTATTATTTGAAGTAAGGTGTTCCATTCGTGGAGTTTTGAACTCAACTCTTGGCCAGAGTTTGTTTAGTGATACTTTGTGATTAGGATGTAATATCATGGAGGGGAAAATTCAAGAGGACTACTTCTAGACCAGGGAAAACATTTAATTTGTTGAAGTTACCGTGATCCTTAAAAAGAAAGAGATATATGCACCTCATTCTGAAGAGATTTTTGATTCTTCATTTTACTTTCAATTGTAATATTGTAATTCTATTATTTTATAATTTTTTCAGTAAAAACTTTAAGGAGAGTAAATTGGCTGCAGTTGATGGTTAACAATTTTAAAACATAGAAGGGTAAAACACTTTTCAACTTAAGTCTTCTCAATATTTCGTGTGTGTTAACTATGAAGAATCCTAATAAAGTAGACATCTTTTCTATGAACGATGAGGAAACTATTCCTCATCTAGAAAATGTGAGAAATCATCCTCATAATTTTCTTATGTAATAGCCTTTAGTACCAGGTTTTTCTCCTTTCTCTTTCCTCTAATTTTTTTCTTTATTCTTCATAAGTTCATAAGTCATAAGATCTCTGATAGCTTATCAAAATCTATTTCAAACATACTTTTCCATGATTCTCGAAGAATATTTAGGAATTTTATGACTGCCTGTCCATTTGGAATTATTTCTCCAAAAGAGTTAATTTTATTAATATTGGCGGTGAATTTAATATCTATGACTTTAATTGTTTCACCTTCTGTTATTCTTCATCACGCCCGGAGCCTACATCCTGGACGTGGACGACATCCAACGACTATTGTTGGCCTTGAGTGAACCCTTGTCCTAACTTACTTAACTCAACAGAAGACTATGCTAAACACAGATAAAGAATCAAAGGCATTCTCATAAGATATGTTAATAACTTGTCTTGGATAAAATTACACTTAATTCTCAATACTGTAACATACGAAGTATAAGATGAAGGAGACTCCAAAACTGAACAACTATATTGCCTATGAAACCACTAACTTACTTAGATAGATGTTGGGATAGACCCCATAACATCAAAAAACTAAACTAGTAAAGTAAATGAAAAGGATGTCTTCCGGAATGCAAGGAGGCTAATTGACTCAGGAGCTCAATCTGGATCAAAGAAGCGCTGAATGTTGATCCTAATTAGCTGCATCTACATCATAAAACGATGCAAGCCAACTGTCTTCAGTACATTGAATTTAGTAGTATACGAGTTGGATTTTTAAACACAAATATAAATCTTGAAATAGAGTAAGGATGAACTTACGTTGGCTCTGTTGAACTCATAAGATGACAACACAATATATGGCAATAAGAACATATGCAATACATAATGTAAAACTGACAAAACAGTGTTAAACTCTTAGTTCTTTCAAAATGAAACAATAATAAACTCAACTTTACTTATATATGAAAGTAAAATAGTTCTGCGGGATTTACTGTAACCGACAACAACCACTATGAGCCTAAGTAATGATACAACATCTCATCCACGCTGCCAAAACTGTCATATACTTTTCTATCGCATAGAACATCCTCGACTCAGTGAATCCACCAGCTAAACTTATGCAATCATCTAAAAAGTATGACACATTAATACCCATGATAGCTACATGGTTTACATGTGGACTTGAGTTATCAAAACTCTCATTCCCACATCGCTGCTCAATTCTACTCCTAAAACATGTTTTAGCTCATAATTTTAATAAAACTTCTTTCTTTTGGGTTGAGATAATTTACTGAACCCTTTAGCTTTAAAAGCTCCTGTTTGGAATCACTGCTACCCTCTTTAGTTCAAAACTCTTTCGGAATTTCTTTGTTTCATTTGAACTTAACTGTGAAACATTTATCAACTTTTAGGGAATACTTAGTCCCCCTTATAACTTTAGACAAATGAACTCAATTCTTTCTATTTTCTTAGCTTCAAAAATTAACTCTTAGGGGATACTTAGTTCCCTTATCGATTTTTAGAATTTAACTCAACTCTTTTCTCTTTGCTCGACTTGTAACTTGAGCCTTAAATCGAAGTCAAAATAATTATTAAAGACTCTTTGAAAACTTTAAGAAGTCACTTTGAATTGCTTTTTAACTTTGAACTTATCCACCTTTGAATTGGATTATGGATTGAGGGATCATGATCTAATTTTTATGGATGATTTCATGATGCTTCGATGTACTCTAGAGGGTTATAATCAACTAGGAAAGAAAGGTACATCACTTAGGAATAGTACGAAAAAATAGGGAAATATTGGGGTCTCTATGAGGTCTTGGTGCTCTTAGAGGCGCAGGGAGCCAGGGCTCCAAGGCTTTTTGACCAGACCTTGGTCTAGGGCACTCTGAGAGGCGGCCCGCACCAGGGCCTATAAGACAGAGCCTGCCCTGAGGGACTATAGCAGGCGCGGCGCCTCAAAGTCTATCTGACGGGACCTCTGACTTTTCTTCTCCGTTTCTCATATCTAAAGATCCTAAAGTTGCATGGATCTCACCGCAATCACGTAGGATCCCTAAGTACCACATTAACCAGTAGATTAGACCTGAAAACTATCTGGAAACATGAATTAAACATATTAGAGATCAACTACAATTCAATCAAGAAGAACATCACAACTTCTCACCAAGAACTTAACGATTTTCATTCAACTAAACTCAAATTGGCTGTATTAAATCAAATTAAGGTGTGGGTGTAAGGACCCAACACCGAATTATCTCACATACCTTGATAGGGATCATCCCCAATGAAATCCATGGAACGATCTTGGCGTTTCTTGGGCGATTCTTGATCTTCCTCTTCCTTTCTCTTTCCTCCCAAATCTTAAGAGTTCTTAATTTTTGTAAAACTGATTTTGGACTTTGTTTTTACCCCTATATAACCCTTAAAACGAATTAGGAAATACAAGGGTGAAAAGATAACTTTGCCCTTACCAAAATCCTGATTGGACTTTCCTCATACGACATTGGATTTTTGCAAACTTGGAGGCATTGGAAAGTTATTCCAAAGATATTTCCAACCATATTAAGAACTCATCCAAACTCGTGTTGATATGGAGGTTACGAACGTTTGAAAATTACAAAAACTCAGTTTTGAAACCTAAAAAATTTCCAGATTTCCCTACTTATTTCAAAAAATGGTTATTCTTGGTTTCTTAGATTATAATTAGTTAATCCAAGTCATGATATGCTAAAATTCTATGTTGTCTATGTAAAAAGAATTAATGGGAAATGAAGGGAAGATGAAAAGAGAGGAACTTGATAAGTTGGAAACTTCAAGAGTTGGAAACATGGAAAGTCCACTTACGTTTCTATGAAAATACATTTACGTCTCATCGGTGGTGGAAATAAAAATAGGAGTTTAAATATATATAAACTCCTATTAATTGTTAAAATGGTTGGAAATATGGATCCCCCTCGCGTCGTCGTCGTCGCTCGCTCACCTACTCATCGATTGAGAGATTATTTTTTGGACAAAGCTTGTTTTAGATATTTAGTTATTTATTTATTTAATTAAATTAAATTAAATGTCCAAAATATTTTCATTTAAGTAGTTGATAACATAAAATTTATAATTGTTTAGTTGATATTAGCCAAATTTTTCGAGTTGATTAACTTACCCGACTCAGATCCACGGGACCCATTATATATAAAAATTTACCCCTTTTTATTTTAATTTCCTACTGTTTCGAAAATACTGTTCATAAAGGTTGTAATTATTTTTGGAGCATCTAGGACCGTTTGAAAGGTTGCAAACTTTCATTTATGGTCGTGTGGATTATGAAAGGGTTGCAACCTTTTGGAACATGTTCCTCTTGCCTATAAATGTCATTTCTCCTTAAGAATTTTTTTGATTTCTTCTTCTTCATATGCAAAAATGTTTCCATGTACTATATTACTATTGAGTGGTTCGCTGGTACCAGATTTTTGTGGTATCAATAAACTGGTGATTGAGATCACCTTATTCTGGGAGGAATATTCAATGGACACTGTGAATTCACTGGGCTTAATCTTTTTCTGTTCTAAGTTTCCATATTCTGGTATGGTTATAGATTTTAGTTTTTATGAATTAATTTATATTCATCTATATACTTTAAGTCTTCAATTTTGAGTTATTGCTTACTAAGACTTTATCGATTTTTGTTTATCAGAAATGGAAAACAACAATGTTACAGTTGTTGTTGTTGCACCAACCCAAACTGTTCTACCACAAATAATGAAACTGGTTATATTCTCTAGTGTGAATTTCAAAGGATGACAATAACGCGTATTTTTGTGGCTTACCACTCTTGGTGTGCAGAAATTTATCAACAAAGAAACTCCAATGCCTGCTGCAGAAATGTCAGACAGAAAAATTCATGATTATTGAAGCATGGAAACATACAGACTTCCTATGTAAGGGCTACATTCTAAGTGCTTTACAGGATGACTTATATAATGTTAATAGTTCAATGAAATCTTTGATAGATTTGTGGGATGCACTTGATAAGAAATATACGATAGAAGATGCATGTTTCAAAAAGTTAAAGGTTGCAATGTTATTAGACATCAAAATGGTAGATAGTAAAACTGTTGGATCACAAGTGCAGGAACTTCAACTTATTTTCCATAATCTAATTTCTTAAGATATGGTAGTAAATGAAGCTTTTAAAGTGACTGTAATAATCGAAAAATTGCCTCCTTCGTGGAACGACTTCAAAAATTATCTAAAGCACAAGCATAAAGAAATGAAGCTTGAAGATCTTGTATTTCGGCTCAAGATTAAGAAGAATAAAAAAAACCTATGAAAATAAATCTCAAAAGAGTTCAACAATCATTTCAATTAATATTGTTGAAGAAGTTCCTAGAGAAGACAAAAAAGAGAAAGAAGTCCAATGGGCAGAAGTCAAAAGAAGAAATTCGAAGGCAATTGTTAAAATTGTGGGAAGTCTAGTCATAGGTCTTCTGATTGTCGTACTCCAATAAAGGATAAAGACAAAGGCAAAGGTTAATAAAGCAAATATCATAGAAGAGATGGAAGATGCAGATGACTTGTGTGCAATCATCCTGTAGTGTAACTTATTTGGAAATCAGAATGAGTTGTTTCTCAACAAAGGTGCTACTAAACATATTTACTCTACGAAAGAAGCCTTTGCAACGTACACTCTTTTTGAGTACGATGAAGATTTGTTCATGGGAAACACAACACAACAAGGATTGCAGGATTTGGGAAAGTAATGTTGAAAAATGACATACGGCAAGGTGTTGACTTTAAACAGTGTTTTGCATGTCCCTAATATTAGTAAGAATTCAGTTTATGTTGCACCACTCATGAAGAACAGTTTTAAGTGTGTCCTAGTTAGTGAAGAAGCTATAATAAGTATGAATGAATTGTTAATACGAAAGGGCCTCTTCAAACAGAATGTAATGGTTGTTGATAGTATTAATAAGAATTTTGCTTCTGTTTACTTATTGGAGTCAAATGATATATGACATGCCCATTTGGGACATGCAAATTTTAAAGCCTTGCGAAAATTGGTTAGTTAAAAGTATTGCATGATTTTAAATGCGACAAATCGAAATGCGAATTTTTTGTGAAAAGTATGTTCGTTAAACATCCTTATATGTTTTTGAAAAATATTCTAAACCTTAAGAATTAATTCACACAGATATATGTGACATGAAGTTGACACCATCACGTGGTGGGAAAAAGTATTTTATAACTTTTATTGACGATTACACTCGATTTTGTTATGTCTATTTGGTTAATAGTAAGGATGAAACAATTGATGCATTTAAGCAATACAAAATCAAGTGGTGAACCAATTGAATCCAAAGATAAAAATGATTCGAAGTAATAGGGGTGAAGAATATGAATCTCCTTTTGCAGAGATATGTTTGGAATATGGTATTATTCATTAAACTACTACACCCTATACACCACAATCAAATGGTTTGGCGGAACGAAAGAACAAAACATTACAAGAAATGATTAATTCCTTAAAGATCAATTATGGTTCACCGTAAAACCTTTGGGTGGAAGCCATCCTTACGACTAATAAGATACCCGCTGGGGTATCCCGTAGAAAAACACAATCAATTTCATATGAGTTGTAGAAAGAAAGGAAACTCAACTTGAAATATTTCAAAGTGTGGGGTTGTCTAGAAAAGGTAGAGGCTCCTTTACCAAAAAGGGTGAAAATTGGACCCAAAATGGTAGATTGTGTAGTTGTTGGATATGTTGTGAACAGTAAGGCCTACCGGTTTTTTGGTTCACAAATACGATAATCTTGAGAATCATGTTAATATGATAATTGAGTCACATAACGCAGATTTATTTTAACACATATATCCCTATAATTGAATGTGAGTTGACAAGTAAAATAACTAAATGACAACAAGAAGAATCAATAGAAAATACACTACCTAGTGAGAATCGTTAGCATAGCACTCGCCAATGGAAACCCATTTCTTTCGTACAGGATTTTGTGGGGTTGTTGCTTGAAAATAAGTCTAAAACATTTAAAGCAGGTATATCTTCGTGTGAGTCAACTTATTGTGAAGAAGGTGTCAATAGTGAGATCAAGTAAATTTTAAGTATTCATACTTGGAAATTGGATGATCTTCCTCTAGGAAATAAACTTTTAGGATGAAAGTGGATCTTTATAACTAAAATAAAAAAATGATGGAACTATTGAAAAATATAAGGCTAGACTTGTAGTCGAAGGATACAAATAAAATGAAGGTCTGGAATACTTTGACACATACTCACAGTAACAAATGAAACATCAATTAGGATGTTAATAACACTAGCGGCAATGTATGATCTTAATCCACCAAATGGATATAAAGAAAACCTTCTTTAATGGAGAGTTAGAGGAAGAAATTTACATGGAACAACCTGAAGTATTTGTAGTTCATGGTAAAGAGGAGAAAGTGTGCAGACTTGTGAAGTCTCTTTATGTGCTCAAGCAAGCACCCGAACAATCGCATGCTAAATTTGACCAAATTATGTGTGCAAATGGATTCAAGATTAACGAATATGATAAATGTGTTTACATTGAAAACATTTCGAATCATTAAACCATTGTTTGTCTATGTGATTATGACATGTTAATAATGAGTAAAGATATTGATGATATAAATACTACTAAGCGCATGCTGTCCAGCAAGTACGATATGAAAGACTTAGGAGTTGTCGATTTGATCTTAGGGATCATGATTGTCAAAACACCTCATGGACTAGCATTATCTCAATCTCATTATATTGAAAGATTATTGGATAAAATCAAGTTCTTGAATTTCAATGTTGTCAAAACTCCAATTGATGTAAGATTTACATTTCAAAAGAATGAAGGTGAAAATGACTCTCAATTGGAATAGGCCAGAGTGATGGGAAGTTTGATGTATATTATGAATTCTACACGACCAAGTATAGCATGTGCTATTAGCATACTGAGTCGGTTCCCTAGTAATCCAAATCAAACTCATTGAATGACAATGAAACGTGTGTTAGGTTATCTAAAACATACACAACACTACGCTTTGCGTTATAATAAATATCCTATTGTGGTTAAACGATATAGAATATAGTGATGCAAATTGGATCACCTGGTAAAACGAAGTAAAATCGACAATTGATTATGTGTTAACACTTGGTGGAGCAGCAATATAATGGAAATCTTCCAAACAAACATGTATCACTCGCTTCACAATGGAATCTTAACTGTTTTAGATAAGGCTGGTGAAGAAGATGAATGTCTCTGGAATTTCCTAGAGGATATTCAATTTGGGCTGTGGGACCTATTTGCATACATTGCGATACTCAAGCAGCAATAGGTAGGGTAGGGAGTGTTATGTACAGTGGTAAGTCTCATCATATACGACGGAGACATAACACCATAACATAAGTGCTCTCTAGTAGAATTATCATAATTGACTATGTGAAGTCAAGTGATAATGTGTTAGATATACTAACGAAAAGCCTAGTGAGAGAGACAGTTGAAAGATCATCTAGGTTAATGGGTTTATGGCTTAGGAAAATTTAGCATGGTGGTAACTCTATCTAGCAGATTAAAGATCCCAAAATCTAGATTCAAGGAGAAAAAATTGTGACTGACAGTTCGACATTGTCAATAAACTCAACTCATTCTCATGATGAATACAATGTTCAAGAACAAGGTTAAGACTTGAATCTTGTTAGTGAGTTAAGAAAGCTTAAGGTTTTTAATGATTTGCTTAGTTTTTCATATTTGACCAAATAGTGTATCTACAAGATGAACCGATTAGAAACAACCTATGTGAGTGTGAAGTGTAAGCCATTTCAATAGAATATTGTTTCAAAAGCCTATATCTATACACTCATGAACTCAGGTGGCATTCATGGCTGATACGAACACAACTGTAAGAATCATAAATAGTAAAGGGTTACTTTTCTGACATATGGTTGTCTAGATATACATAAAAGCACTACGGTTCACAGATATCGCATACACCGATTGAACGAGTATATCTGCCATATATTCACTACTTGAAGTCCAAGAGAAAACCTACTTATCTAGATGCAATTAATCCTTGCCAGAAAAATACACATTTGTCTGTGCAATCTTATTTCATAACCATTCCCCATTAATAGAAGGGAATTGTTGGGTATGTATCAAGAATAAATGGTAAATGGAGGGAAGATGAAAAAAGAGGAACTTGAATAGTTGGGAACTTGAAAAGTCCTCTTATGCTTTAGTTAAAAGGCATTTGTCCTTCATCGGTGGTGGTAAGAAAAAAAAAGAGTTTAAATATAGAAACACTCCTATTAATTGTTAAAGGGTTGGAAAGAGGGAGTCCCCTAGAGCCCTCGTTGTCGTTGTCGCTCGCTTTGCTAGGCTTCAGCTTTAGAAAAAGATCAAGAGATTATATTCAGGACAAAGTTTATTTTAATTGTTTATTTAATTGAATTAAATTAAATGGAGAAAACGTTTTCAATTAATTTGTTGATAAAAGAAACGTTTTCAATTATTTAGTTAAGATAAACATAAATGTTTCATCTTCTTAGTTTATTAACTCGACCTGACTTGGATCTGCAAGACCCATTTTATTTAAAATCTTTGCAATTTTTATTTAAATTTTCCATCGTTTGGAAATGACTATTATGAAACATTGCAACTTTTAGGAACATCTAGGATCGTTTGAAAGTTGACAAACTTTTATTAATGGTCGTTTGGATTTTGAAAGAGTTGCAACCTTTTGGAACCTATTCGTCTTTCCTATAAATACCATTTATTCTTCAAAAAATTTCCTTAGGAACTTTTCATATTTCTTTTTCATGTTCACAAAAGTTTCTTCCTGTAATTTACTCTTGTTGAGTGGTTCATTGACACCAACATTTTGGGTAACAATACGCTAATGATTGAGATCATTCTATCTTGGGAGGACATATTCCAAATCAAACCTTGAATTCTAGAGGGAAAAAGTTTCCTTAAGGGGACACTGTGCATTCAGTGAACTTGATCTTTTTCTTTTCTAAGTTTACATATTCTGGTAAATTTATAGAATTTAGTTTTTCTAAATTAATTTATGTTCATCTTTCCTACTGGTTCAATAAACTTTAGTTACATATTGTTTCTGCAAAGTCAGCTGGAAGCAGTAATTCTGCTTTATAGATCTGATATTGCCTATTTAGATTATTGATTTTGGATACTTTTACCAATGTAGTTAGTTCATGAGAGGTCTGCAGCCTTTTTCATATTTTTTTACATCCTGACATAATGAGATTGGATACCCTTCTTGACCTATATCGCATATCAAGATATTTTTTGCCTTTGCATTGTTTTATATTGCTAGCTTGTCTGCTACGTCTCATTTCGTCCTTTCTTTGGGTACCTTTGTAACACTATTAGCTACGGTCTTCATGCGTATTTGTCCATCCTGTAAAGCTCCCCAGGGATCTAGGTTCTCACCTATAAGATGGTCCATCATGCAATTTTTCCACCATCCATAATATTTTCCATTGAATAGTAGTGATTGTATTTGTAAAGCTCCTTCCTGTGGAGCTGGTGGAGCATCCGTTGATTCTTTTCTAGATTTATATGTTTTGATGAAAAGACCTTCCCTAATACCAATTGAAGAAACCTTAACCCTAATGCATTAACTAAGGTCTTCAATGTTTGCCTACGTAAGAACTCAATACAATAAAACAAACACACTTCATTAAAACATCCCTTAAACAAGAAAGCGAATACCCCAATTTACTTGTTCAAACTCAAATCAGAATTTAAAATTTTAAACCTAAGAACTAACTCTTATTACTCAAAGAAGTAAAACTTTCTTCTTGTAACGAATCTAACTTTATCTCTCCAAGAAGTCAAATTCACTTTTGTTACAATCGTCTCCCTAACTCTCCAAGAAGCCAAACTTCCTTCTTGTTAAAAACCTCTCACTAACTCTCTTTCTAACCTCTTGGAAGAATTTGAACCCCAAATCTTCTTTCTTTTCCATTGTATGTTTCCTTGAATTAATTTTGCTCTTGCTTATAGTACACCACTCTATGTATGAACGTGCTAAAAACAACAATATTCATGCTTCTGCCTTATCCTTATATAGATTTAAATTTTTTCATACCTAATTTGTACGATAAAGGAAATTAGTCTTTTTCCTTTTCCTTTATGAATTCGTATGCCGCTTTTTCCCTATTTGTGTTGTAACCTTTTCTCCTTAATGTTCTCTTCTTTTGACTCGAATTACTTCTTAACACAAACTCTTACTTTTTTATTTTTTGTCTGAGTTCTTTTTCCAACTTGCTACGTTTGAATTCCGAGCTCAGTTATATGAACTTGGTTCATGTAGCCTATCATCAAAATCTCTATGTTTGACAGAGTTGCCAAACTATCAAGAAATGTAACAAAATAGACAACATCAATCCTAAATACTCAACTCAACTAATTATGGTAATGCCTTACATTGAAATATACTACTGCTACTACTTCAAGAACACTCCTTTTCTATCCAGTTGCTTCAACATCCAATATTAGCCAACGGTATGGTTTGATTAATGAAGCATTAAGACAAAGAGGATTTTAAGCATGTACTACTAGTTATTTGAAGAAAACTTTTGCATTAGGTGATAAACACTGAAATGTTAACCATGTAAATCTGTTATTTCATACATTCATAATCTTCATAGATTCATGATGTAACTTTGATTATGAGAAGAACCAAAGACTTCATATATTGAGATAGAATAGGATTTGTCCTGCAAATATTTCCTAGCACAATTAGTCTAAGGTGATCAAAAGTTACATCTGCAGATGTTCCTTTGAAATCAAGAAAATCATGAGTTAAAGGTACACCACTGTTAACAACCTAAGGAAAAACAATAAAAACACAAAATCTTAGTTAGAATAATGAATTCCAGATATGTTAGTTGTTCCTATTAATATATTAGAAATATCATATGAAACATCATTGGAGTAATAACTGCAGTAAATTTTGGTTTATCTTATGAAATCATTAGCGGGATTCCCCCCCCCCACCAAATAATAACTTGCAGATTTACGAATTGCGGGGTTTGTGTCCCCTTCACAAAATATGAAATCATATTAGTTCTAACCCCTATTTTGTTTTTCAAAAAAATATTAAATAAAGGAATTTACTAATTATGGGGTTTTAACCGCCTTAGACTTTAATGGTTATGTCACACCCCGAAGCTACCCCCTTGATGTAATATGAGATATAGGATCACGAGTGATCGAAAAGTTACAATGAGTGATGTTGAATATGTTGATCACCAACTAAAGTAATCAGTAATTTTAGAACACAATGCAATTGTCAACAAAATGTTTAGGCTCAAATGGGGCAAAAATGGTTTCTCACCCTCACAAGGTAGTCTTAAAATTTCTACGCAAAATCATTCATTAAACTTACCAAAGCTAGGCACTTGGACTAAAAAGGCATGTTCTAAGATTTCATAAACATGCTTCACACTAAAATCTCATTACACATGACACTTCAAACAAAATCATTTAACACATGCCGAAAGATGAAATAAACTTTGCAAATATTACAAAACACAAAGATGATGTTTGGTTTTTGCAGTTCTCTGAGAATGGGAAGTACATAGATGATGATTTTCTATTACTATATGGAAGAAAATGTTTGAAGCAACAATATTATGGTCACTAGGAACTTGTTTCATTTATATCACAGGGCCTTCATTACAATCAACTTCTCACTTGTTGAATAGAGGATGTTATTCGATTGTTGGATATGAGCACTTTTGAATGTATAAATATTTATATATAGGTAATTCTTGAGATATATGAAATTCTTCTTGGAACCAAAGAAATGCCTATGAATATATCTAAACGTTCATAAGAACTGCAAAACTCGGATATAATCGTTACGTTCTTATAATGTTTGGAAAGTTTAAAATGGAAGCGGATTTGTAAAGAAAGAAAATATTGTAGAGAGGAGAAGATGATGGAAGATTGATGATTTTATTTATAAGGGGTAACCCTCTATTTATATACAACAATCTTACCTCTTTGGCCAAAAATGGCCGACACCTACTTTACACTTGGCCTTTTTACATTTGGCCGACGCTAAAAATAAAAAAACTTAGTGGCCTATCTTTATTATTGGCCGACACACTTACTATGTACTTTACAACTTTTATATAATTGCTTTTTACAGGCGACACAACACGACAAGAATAAAAGATTATTACTTTGTACATATGGCTGATATTCAGCCGACACAAAAAACAAAATACTTTACTTTTTTACTTTTTTTTTTTACCTTTTTTTATTCTAAAAGTCTCTCAGGGATAATGTCATCCCCTTGGTTACATTTTGAACAAATATGGTCTGGGCATTTGTGCCCAACTAGCTTGCAATATCTTGTCATCAGTTCTTCGGATATGAATCCTTGCTTTATTGCTCTAGTTGTTGGCGTAGCTTCTGATTTTAACAGGGACAAAATCCATTTTTGGACTTCTTCCATATCTGCTTGTCTTATTTATCGCGAATTGGCGTATATCATTAAGTGATCTCTCGAATAGTAGCTCCATATGGCATTGCCTTGTAGATAGTTATTTGCTAGTTCTTGTATAATAGGTTATAATCCAATTATCGGGTATCTCAACTCTTGTTATTTCTGGCTGTTGGCCTATATCTTCTAGGATTATCATTTCCCGCGTTAGCCCAATTTTGACTATCTGGATGATTGGCTTTATTTCATCATAGAGTATCTCCCCTGGTGCTGTGTAGAATCTTATGAAAAATAAGTTTCCTTTTGTTATCTTTTTATATATTAAAAATGCTTTGTGGACCTCTGGGATTCCACTTATTTCTTCACATGTATATTTATAGACTGTATTTAATAATCTATAGTTATAACAAGTTTTAACTAGGTTTGGATTAGTTTTTGGTTGTGCAATTAACTTGTTATAACCTTGTAGTTTTTGGGTTAGGTAGTCTTGGATTTTTTCTAATGTCGTGGTAGATTTGGGTTTTTGATTCAAAAAGTTTTGTATCTTGTATAGGTTTTCAATATATGTTCGGGATATATGGTTATATATTTTCTTCTCTTTATGCAGGCTAGCTGCATACGTAGATATTTGTGGTGCTGAAGTATCTATTATTTGTACCTTTGGAGTAAATGGTTTGGTAAATACGCTATTTAGGTTTATGTTTTTTGGTGTAGGTTTCTCCATAGCTCCTTTGCTTGTACCTGCAACATCAGTAATGTCATGGGTTTTAAGGAGTTTCCCAACGTCTCCTTTTAGTTCTGGCTGTTTTTCGTCTGCCAAACGACGTAGCTCTGCATTTGTAGAGTCATGCTGCTGACTATTAGCTTTTAGATTTTGTACATCTGTCTCTATTTTTTCTATTTTCTGGCATAGGTTTGTCATTATTGCCAATAGATCTTTCATTGTATCTCTTTCTTGAGAGGTAGTCTACAATAAGATTTTCATCAGCTTTAATAATCTCCATTGTAAATGTAAAATTCAATATATTTAATATTAATCTTCTTATTTCTTTTGTTGTAACTGAATCATCTATCTTTTTGGTTATCCACCACTTTACCAGTGTGTTATCTGTTCTCACAATAAATTTATTGTAAACTATATATGGTTCAAATGCTAACAAACATTTATATAATGCAAATAATTCTTTTCTATTTATTTTTCCATTTTGCTTGTGCTTCAGTATATGATCCTGAGTAATACCTGCAATGGTGTTCTGTCTTTTCTTTGTTATATTTATATTTTAGTACTCCTTTATAATTATATATGTAAATGTTTTACTTTCATCAGGAAAATATAGTTTTGGTAATTTTTTGCATAATTTTTTTATATTTTTTATGTGTTATTTGTCTTTGTTGTCAAAATGATATTCAACATATTTTTTGAGTTTTTTGTATAGTGGTTTCAAATGTTCTGCTAGTTTCGGTATGTATTCTCTTACTTGGTTTACTAATCCTAAGAATGATTGTAATTTCTTTTTTGTATCTATGTTTTCATCAATAGTAATTATTTTTTGTACTATATGAGTTTGCATTATTCCATTTTTATCTATTTGTATTCCTAGAAATTCTATCTGTGGTTTCATAATTTCTGCTTTACTTTTACTTAAACTTATACATGAATGTTTAATTATATGTATAAATTTTTCTAATAATCTTATATGTTCATCTTGTGATTTAGAATATAGTAATATATCATCTATATATACAACACAATTTTCTAACTTGTTAAAACAGTTATCCATAAAATGTTGGTATCTACCTGGTGCATTTTTATATCTAAATGGTAATACATTCCATTCATGAAATCCTTGCGTTACTGTGAATGCTTTTAATTGTTTAGATTCTTCTTCTAATTTTAGATGGTAAAATCCTGATTTACAGTCAAATTTGCTAAAATAGTTGTATCCTTGTATTTGTCTTATTTTAAGTATTTTATTAGGTATTGGATAGTTATATGTTTTAGTTTTGGCATTTAAAATTCTGTAGTCTATAACCATTTTACTTTTGCCTCTTTTTTGTTCACTGTGTTTTATAACTATAAATGTTGGGCTTGTATGTTTAATATTACTTTGTGTATATATTTTTTTTCTAGTAATTCATTTATAAGTATTTTAAATTCTTGCAAATCATCAAAGTTGTATTTTAATGGTTTTTGTGTTATTATACAATTTTCATCTATTAATTCAATTTTTATTTTTGTTTTATGTTTTTCCCATCCTTGTAGTGGATCTTCATTATATAATTGTTCTAGTTGTTCATTAATTATTTTAACTTTGTCTATTGTAAATATAATGATTTCTAATTGTGATATTTGTTTTTCATTTATATTTTCCATTTCCTGGTTTATTTTTTCACTACCTTTAATCCATTCTATAGATTTTCGTTGTTTATTTTTTACTCTTTTTGCTCCGATTTTATAGCCACATGGCGTAGTAAGCCACCAGTGTGTTTTTGTTATTATATGTGGGTAAAATTTGTCTAGAAATGGCATTCCTAGCAACATATCTTTTGTTGTGAATTCAAAATTATAGATTTCTTCTATTGTTAATATTTTATCCCATATTTGTATTTTTATATTTTTTGCTTTATATTTAATCATACTTCCTTCATTATTAAATCCTGTTACTACCATTGGTGTTTTTATTTTTTCTCATTTATCTTCTGGTAAACAATTATATTTACATATATTTGCTTCTGCTCCTGTATCTATCATAGGGGTATAATATCTGTTGTGATATCCTTCTACAATAATTTTTGCAAGTATAAATATTTTCATTAATCATTTTGTTCTTTTTATAATTATTTTCTTATTTTGACAAGTTATTGTTAATTGTTCATTTTCTATGTTGTATGGTTTAACTTTTTCTAACCATTTTATTCCTAACGTGATATTATGGTTTCCTTCATATATCTTAAATTGTATTTTTAATGGACTTCCTCTTATAATTATTTCTTTTTCTGTTGTTTCTTCATTTGTATTTACTATTTCACTAGGTAATCCAGGGCATATGTGTCCTGTTTTCATAATTTCTTCTTCTAATACTAATTCTCTTGTTATATGATTTTCTTCTTGTCCTGTGTTTATCAAGATTTTATATTTTCTCTGGTCCATTATTCCTGTTATAAAATAATGATATGGTGTCGTTTCTTCTAATAAATTTTGTGGTATTTCATATTTTCTTTTAGATGTACTCATCCTTGATGAGGTAGCTCTAGTTAACATATTTAATGTGCTTGTATTTGGTGTAGTTGAGGTGCTTAATCTTTCTTTTACTATTTCCAAATCTCCTTCTGTATCAATTTCTTTATAGCTATAGTCATTATTATCTATTACAGTAATTATTTTTTCAAAAGGATTTTCTATTTTTATTTTATCAATTTTATTCGTTGCTGTTATTTTATGTTTTGTTGTTAATATATATAGATTTTTACATCTTGCTGTGAATACCTTACTTCCTGGTGTTAACTCTATTCCTGACATTTTCCAATATAATACTAATGATTTATTTATATTTGTATCTGTTAATGCTATTGTATAATTAGCACTTATTATAAATTTAAATTTTTGGTATATTAAATTTCCTTTAACTGCACTTATTACACTTTTTTCTATAGAGTGTATTATTCTGTCATCTGCTAAATATTTTTCAATGGGTGTATCTATTCCTTCTCTGAAACAAGCTTTTATTAGTATTTCTGTTCCTCCTTAATGTACATATTTTATAGCTGCTTTATTTTTTATGTCTTGTATTTCTTTATTTATTATTCGTTTACTTAATATAGGTATATATGCTTTTCCGCTTGTATATTTACAGTCTATGATGTGTTCTTTTTGACTAACTACATAGTATTCTTCTTTTTGTCTTTTAAACCAGTTTTTTAATATAGGTATTTCAAGTATCTTTTCAACACTTAAATCTAATTCTTTTCCTTTTATTTGTTCAAAAAATGTATTATCAAATATAATCTTTTGGTGTGATGATTCTTCATCTTCATAATTCTCTTTAGATATTATTTCGTTTTCAAACATTATATTTCTTCTTCTATTTCATTATCTAAATTTTCTTCTCCATTTTCAGTTTCTATATCTGATACTTTATATATGTTGTCGTTATCACTTAATTCATAGTCTATGTATTCTATTTGCATATATTTTTCATTGTCTATGATTAATTCTGCTATTTGTTTTCTTTTTGGATCTTTTGGTAATTTACAATTCTTAGCTATGTGTCCTATCTTTCCGCAATTGTAACAAGTACATTGGGATATCTTCCTCTTTGGTTTATATTGTCTTTTTACTTTATAATTTTTTTTATAATACCTTCGTCTTGGTTGTTTATATTTATACTTCGTTTTATTTTTTCTATAATTTTTATATCTTTTGGATTTTTGTTTTTTATTTGTACATCCAAATTGTGGTGCCATTTTATTTTTGCAACATGCTAAATTTTTATTTAGTACTTTTTCCATTTTTAATTTTTCTTTTTGGCTTTCACATAATTGTGTAAACCATTGAGATATGAATTTTATTCTAGCTCCTAAAGTATCTACTATCCGTTCATTATCCCAATCTTTAATTATTTTTGTGCTAAATGTCACGACCCAAATCCGGGCCGCAACTAGCACCCACACTTACCCTCCTATGTGAGCGAACCAACCAATCTAAACCTTAACATTTCAAGGTAATATCAACATAAAGTAATGCGGAAGACTTAAACTCATTAATAAAATCAATAACTATTATTATTCCCAAAATCTGGAAGTCATCATCACAAGAACATCTACAATCAAATTACTAAACTAAGAGTATTCTAAGAAGCTAAAAATACATAAGAAGCTAGTCCATGCCGGAAGTTCAAGCCATCAAGACTTGAAGAAGAAGATCCAGTCCAAGCTAGAAGCATTAGCTCACCCTGAATTTCCGATGTAGTAAGACTGGCTTGAGTTACTGTTGGGTCGAAGATGACGGCACGTTTGCTGCACTCCACAAATGAACAAGAAGAAAACAATAAAAGTAGGGGTCAGTACAAAACACGGGTACTGAGTAGATAACATCGGCCAACTCAAAATAGAAAACAGTATGTATTAAGCAATATCATAAAATCAACTAATAAAACTCAACATGTAGCAACAACAAGTACTATAATCATCAATAAGTACCATCAAGTTCATCCATGAGGGCTCAAGCCTCAACACCATACTCATTTGGGAATTAAGTTTATTAAGTTGAGTATATTATCATCTTTCAAGATTCATTATCTTTCTTCCTCTTGTGTCGGTACGTGACACTCCGATCCCCTAATTCTATGTGTCGGAACGTGACACTCCGATTCCCTAATTCTATGTGTCGGAACGTGACACTTCGATCCCCTACATGTGTCGGAACGTGACACTCTGATCCCCTACATGTGTCGGTACGTGACACTCCGATCCCCTACATGTGTCGGAACGTGACACTCCGATCCCCTACATGTGTCGGTACGTGACACTCCGATCCCCTACATGTGTCGGAACGTGACACTCCGATCCCCTACATGTGTCGGTACGTGACACTCCGATCCCCTAATTCTATGTGTCGGAACGTGACACTCCGATCCACTAATACTATGTGTCGGAATGTGACACTCTGATCCACTAATACTATGTGTCGGAACGTGACACTCCGATCCACTAATATCATTCTGTAAATCGTTAAGCCTTCTCTATTCCAAGGCATCATCAATCCCATTACTTTAATTCATGAAGCCTTCTTCTATACCAAGGCATCATCATTAATAATGTATATTAAAGTTTCTTTTCAAGATTTGGGATTCAATATTTTCATCATGCTTATCTTATCACAATCACATAATCATATTCATGCAAACATACCATTAAGAATATAGTAGGGTTTACAATACTACCAATACATATCATTCTTTATTAAGAGTTTACTTATGAAAGCATGAAACCATAACCTACCTCCACCGAAGAATTGAAATCAAGCAAGTTAATCCTCAAAGCTTGGTGTTTTCCTCTTCTTCTCGATCGTTTCTCTCTCTCCCTTCTTGTTCTTTCTATTTTCTTCTTCAAACCCTCTTTCTTTTACCCTAATTAGTATATAATTAAGAATAAAAGATGGCAATAATACCCCACTAATTAACTTAGGGTTACCTCTTTTAACCCCCAAGAATTTGAGTTATTAATATAAACCCACGAACTTTATAATTAAGGCAAGAATAGTAAAAAACGTCCCTTAAAACTTAACCAGAAATCCGACTCCAACTGGGATTACGCAAGCTGTGACGGGCCGTTGTGCCTGCGACGGTCCGTCCTGCATGTCGTCGCAAGGGTCAGAGACTCAATTTCCACTGAATAATCTATGACGGTCCGTCACGCCTGTGACGGTCCGTCCTGCCATTCCGTCACGAAGTTCGGAGAGTCGATTTTCAGTACCCAATTTCAGATTTTCTAAGTGTTTTGAAACGAGACCCTGCGACGGTCTGTCGTGCCCATGACGGTCCATCGTGGGGTCCGTCGCTTCTGCCAGTTTTTCCAGAAATAAAGTCTGCTGCTCAAAACGACTAAACAGGGCGTTACACTAAATGGTTCTGGTAATTTTTTAAAATATTGTTGTCTCATCTCTCTTGCTTCATCTAAATTATATTTTGATTTGTAGTAATATTCTTTAAATGCACAAGTATATTCTTCAATGTAACACATTTTACATATAGATAATTTTGTCATAAGCTATCTGTTTATTATTTTTTCTCTGTTTTGTTCTTTTATATCTGTGGTCATACCTCCAAATTCATTTCTTATTGCCGATTCGTATTTATCTAATATTTCTATATTTGTTGCTGATGGGGATCCATCCATTTTCTTATCACATTAAAGTACTTCTAAGCTTTCTGAGGGTAGATTTTCTATCCATAATTTTGTTGTTCCTACGAATGTTCTTTCTATGTATCTTGGTGTTTTTGTTGTTTCTATTTTGTTATCTATTAACTGTTTAGATATATTTCCTGTCCATAGTAATATTGCTTTATTTATGTCTGTGACACAATCTAGATCTAAGAAATTATATTGTTCACTTATTGGTTTTGGTATCCAATTTTTATTTAATCTAATGTTCCATATTGCATTAGTTCTATCCGATTGCTGATAACTTTCTGTATAATAAGTTGGTGGTGTCCATCTAGGACTAGCGCTAGGATTGTTTTTGGGACTACTATATGGTCTTTTGACTCTTGACGTACTGGGTCTATTCATATCTCCTATGCTTATTTCTAATTTTTTTGGTTTATTTACCTGTTCTAAAATTTCTGTATATGTCTCACTGATTTTCTTATTTCTGATTTTTGGTCATTTTCATTTTCATCTATTTCATTTACTTCATTTATCTCAAGATCTTCATTTAATTTTTGTTCCATTTCGTTTATTTTATTTGTTAATTTTTTTTCTTTTTCTATCTGTTTTTCTTTTTGTTTATTTTCATATAGCAATTTTAATCTTGCTAATTCTTTTTCTAGTTCGTTTATTCTTGTATTTTTTTTATTTCTTCTAAATGTTGTACTTCTTGTTTTGCTTCTAATTTTATTTTTTCTATTTCTCTTGATTTATCTATTTCTTCATTTTCTTTTGTTATTCTTATCATGGCTGTTAAACTATCTTCTAATCTTGCTGTTTCTTTTTCTAACATCAAGTATAAATTATTTTCTATTTTTTATATCTTCTTCCTAAATTTTAAAATATTATTTTTATTATCATTCCGTCTTGGTTTTCATATGTCTTTTCGTCTACTGCAAATTCCTCTTTGTTCATTATAATTTATGTATTATATTATGTTGTAATTTATATTCAAGACAATCTAATTCTAATTCTAACATAAATATAATTTTTCTTTGTGCTAATATTGATTTATTACATACTCTTGCTTATATATTTTCTTCTAACCTTCTTTTTCTATGTTGTAATTCTTGTTCTTTTTCAGTAATTTTTTCCATTATTTTTTCTATTAATTGTTGTTTATATTTTTCTTTGTTCATAGTGTTTTTTCAAATAACAAACATATTTGTATTCTGTTTTCGAAATTATATTTATCAAATGATCTTTTTTATCGTTATCTGTTTTGACTAGTTGTGATAGTTCATATTCTATATACAAGGGTTTCAATTTTTTCCATGTCTTTCTTACTTTTTTATCTATCTTGGTTCTTTTTATTTTAATCTTTTTACTTTTGTTCATTATATTTTTCTGTATAAAATTTTAAAAAGTTTACTTAACTTGGTTGGGTTTTTAACTAATTTTTTCCTATATCTTATACTTCGTCTTTGCCATATTTCAAATTTTTCTAATTCAATCATTAATCTGTAAATATATCTAGATCGTCATATAAATCATACATATCATAGTAAAGTTCATCTTGTATACTTTGTATGGTTAACTCAGTCCAACCTTGGGTTGTTATTTCTATTATTTCATATGTTACCAATTTGTCATAAATTTCTCTTTTTATATCAGAACTCAGGTTTTTTAGTATATAGAGTAGTAATATCTTATAATTATCATCATCATCTATTAAATAGGTAATCATTTTATTTATTTTTGCTAAAAATTTTTATTCCTTCCAACCTCTTAATGGATTATACTTATTTATTATGAAATAATAATGATTTAATAATCATCTCGTCTAGCCACTACTACAGCTCTCTTCTTTGATTAGTTACCCTAACAGCGCCTCAACTTTGTTTACTCCCCTAAACGGCCCTTCTTGCCTACCGGTTTCAACTTTAGGATGGCATAGTCTGGGCATACTTATTCGAATAATATTTCTGTAGCAAACCTTCTAAAGATGCTTATTATAACATTATTAAGTCATGATAAACAATTATAATCAACAAGAGATTTTCAGGAATAAATTTATTTAGCTAGTCATAAATTTAAGAGTGTATACCTGATTTTTTAGATTTCTAGCTCCAGATTTTTCCATAGTTAATAGCTTAATTAGTTAGCTAGCTCTGATATCAATTTTGGGGGTGGAAGCGGATTTGTAAAGAAAATATTGTAGAGAGGAGAAGATGATGGAAGATTGATGATTTTATTTATAAGGGGAAACCCTCTATTTATATACAACAATCTTACCTCTTTGGCCAAAAATGACCGACACCTACTTTACGCTTGGCCTTTTTACATTTGGCCGACGATAAAAATAAAAAAACTTAATGGCCTATCTTTATTATTGGCCGACACACTTACTATTTTTTTCTAATGAAAAGATTGGTCAACGAAGTGACTACTCTCTATCGAGTTCTAAAAAAAAAAAAAGATTCTCCACCTAATGAACTAAATGTGCATGAGGAAACCATCCTATGCTAAACTAACAAATAAATTCAATTTAAAGAATTTGTTAATTAATAGGACGGGTAAGGATTTAAATTAACACGAAAGGAATGTGACAGACATCTTTCGAGGTCCAAAATGAGAGTACTAGTTGAATCTTGTGAATAACGTATGGGAAATGTGTTATGATAAAATGTTATTAATTAAAAAAAGGGTGTGTTAAAATAAGAAAAACTCAATAAATTAGTGTAAGATAGACTAAGGTAGTGTTTGGATAAAGTTTTTAAGTTACTGAAAAGTCAAAAGCAGGTAGCTACATACTTTCAATTTTTTGTTTTCTTTTCATACTTTTAAGACTAAAGTACAACACAAGTGTTTTACCAAAAACATTCAAAATTAAAAAGTACTTTAAAAAGCTTTTAACTTATTTATATGTGGCTTGAGATTTTAAGAACGTTTAAATTTTGGACGTATTTAGGTAAAACAAAAGTGCCTTTTTAAAGATTAAAAAGTCCAAAAAAAAAAGTCAAAAGCAAAAAGTTGGCAGT
Organism: Solanum lycopersicum; assembly: GCF_036512215.1. NCBI lineage: Eukaryota > Viridiplantae > Streptophyta > Magnoliopsida > Solanales > Solanaceae > Solanum > Solanum lycopersicum. Next base: position 27,302,677 of record NC_090806.1, read on the forward strand.
TCCCAACATATGATATATGGCTTTTTACTTATAGACAACTTAATAAACACAATCAAAACACTCCTTAAATTACTAAGTAAGGAATCATTTATTAATTATAATTAAAAGGATCTAGTAAAAAAAACTTCACACGTGAATGTTTTTGTTGCGAAAGATTAAGGTAGTTTAGGTAAGTCAGATAACAAAACATAAGACTTCATTAATTAGCTAACATGTCTAAAAAATACTAACCAAAGGAACTAATTAGTCAAAAAAAAACAAAAGAAATATATATGAGACTTTTCATATATCATAATTCTAGCAATCCCAAATACATAAGAATAAAATACAAGATGAAATTATGTAGTATGTGAATTTAGGAATGAATTACAACCAATGATTCATACATAATTAGTTAAGTCATAAATTTACGGAGTTCATTTAAACAATGCATTCTCTAATGCCATTAGATAAAAATGAAATAATATAATATTGATAATAAAAGAAGAAAGGGATTAATGAAAGTAATTGAATGATACAAATAAAAAAAGAAACTAAGTTCAAAATGAGAAGAGTAAATGGTAGAGAAACTAACTTGGTTAGCTGAATACATATACATTATGTTTAAAATGAAGTAATTAGAAATGATAAATAATGGGGAAAACGAATAGGTTCAAACTCAAATTTGGTGGCTTGTAATTATAATAAATGAAGGTATATATATATATATATATATAAACTTTTTTAACGATCGACTCTCTTAGATTTTTTGTGACAACACGAAAGAAATTCTTTATGAAATTATTAAAGAATACTAAAAAAATATTTTTATAATTAAACAGTTTTAAGAAGCTAAAATATATGTATATCTTTTTATGCATTATACTAAAGTATGTTGACGATTTAACAAAATAATAAAACTTGTCAAATTTTTGATATATTTAAGAGGGTAACATATAAATTTAGAATAGAAGGGAATAGTGGTTTGTTTTATTTTTATAAAGATATATGTGCTCTTCATATAAGAAGTTGGCTATAGCTTGTCCATCTTCATTATTTTCAAAATGTACCTGGGTGAAGCCAACTTTAGTTGTTCCATTTTTTATCACTTGCCAAATGTACATAGCTTCCAATAGGGTGACGATTCCATTTATTTTTCTTCGAGCGTTTACATGTCAATTTTTCTACCTCAACTTCTAGCAACCTCATTATAGTTTAATGTAAATATAATAATATTCAAAGAGATGAGAGCATGTATATTCTTTAGTTTTAACTAGTCAAGCAATAAAGTAATAAAGACTCTTAATCAAAGAAAACACATAATAAGAAAAAGAGTTAAAATTTTGTAAGCATATCAAAATAAGTTAGATCAAAATATCGTAAATAAGTTTATATATCATTTTTTTTCTCATGATTAAATTAAGCGTGTCATAAATTTTATCAATATTATGCTATACAGCCTAATGATTATAGGTTGAACTAATGGAACAAAGATATAATTTGTAAACCATATAGACAATTTTGAATAACTAGCTAACTATCACATAGTTATGAATTTATGTAAAGCAATACTCAATAAACTAAAACTAATAAGCTAGTGACAAGATTTTAGGTGAACTTCAAATTTTAATATTGTTAATCTATGATCACATATAGTGTTAATAGTTAATATTCTTAAATTCCAATAGAACTCCTTTAATTTAATGAACCCAATAATATTAATGAATAAGCAATTACACTATGATGTACAAAATTAAGCTAAGACATGCTATCACAGACATAATATTAAATTTATTAAAACAAGGGATGACAAGTGAGCTAATTTGGTCAAATAAACAGGAATGACAAAATTAAGCTAGGACATGCTATCACAGACATAATATCAAACCCAAATTTACTTGGAACAGAACGGGTCAAATAATTATAGAATGGGTCAATACTCAACCGAACACAATTTTTACTAAATTTAAGTGTTTCATCTGTTCTTTCAAAAAGTATTTTGTATGCATAATAAAATTATCATTTTTCTTTATTACGCTTCTATATAAAATATCAAATGAGAAAATAAATAAAAAAGAAGAAATTGACAAAATTTCTCATGAGTAAACTTGTGTTACATATCAACCCAATTTTTAATAGACTGAACTAGATTTAGCTATTAAATAGACGGGTTGATAAACCACCCTAACATAAATGTCTTGGGTGGGTTAGGTTTGATTATTCCAACCCTAATTGAAATAAGAAGCAAAAGAAATGTATCTTTAGGTAAAGGAAGTTACATGAACACCGCTAATAATTATCAACTAAAAAGGACTTAGACTTAGAATTTTATGTTTATGACCTATCCATTATGGTGGTTTCATAATGGTATTCCTATGGTAGCATTTTTTAAGTATGATTTATGGTGAATAAGATGCGGTTTTTGGTGTCAATCAGTAATCTATAATGGTGTTTTCATAATAGTATTTCATTAATTTTTGGAGAGTTAATATTTAGTGTCCGTGGTTGTCGATTTGATGAGTGGAGGCGAAGGTAGTGATGTTTCACTAGAAAAAAAGTATGGAGGACAAAGGAGGGGGAGTAAGAGAGGTGTGATGGTTTTTTGGTGTCTACTCTCCGCTGGTTCGTAGCTGAGGGAAAGGAGGAGAAGGGAGTTATTTTTGTTTCACTAGAGGTGGACGACTCTTTACAATTGTTTCATATTAGATTAATGGTTGGGGAGAGGATAGTGAGGGTGTGGGGAGGCTCACTTTCAACTGGGAAGAAAGATGAATAGTGATTTTTAGGTTTTGGGTGAATAAACACGAAAGGTATGTTAGGATCGAATTCACGCACACAGACTAGATGAATGAAGAACACAAGAACTTTCAAGAGAAAGAGATGAGAAATCTAGAGAGAGAGAGAAAACCCAATATTTCGTGGTATAACCCCGTGAGTAAACTTTCACGGCGGTGAGGTATATTTATATTAATCAATCAGAGTATTTTTGGTTATAGAGAATAAATAGAAAAGCCTAAAATAGAGAATAAATAGGAAAACCTAAAATAGAGAATAAATAGGAAAACCTAAAATTAATCAGGCTCCACTACCTAACAATTCTCCCACTTGGAGACTAACTCAGTCATCCAAAAAATACATTCTAAAAAAAAATCTCTTCATTATCAACATCTTTACCGCAAAGCAACATCTGTAACAACAACTACAGAAGACCAACCGAGGTTTTACATAACCTCAGTTTCCCAACAGCAACACATTTCGTCAACATGTCTGCTGGGTTCTTTGCACCCTCTATCTTCTCCAAGCACATATCACCATTCTCCACTGCCCTGCGAGTGAAATGGTATCACCTTCTGATGTGCCTTGTCTTCGAATGATAGACTGGATTTTTCACCAACTGTATGGCACTCTGGCTATCTGAGTAAAGAATCTTCTCGCTCTGCTTCTTGCCCAATTCCTCAAGATAATCTGCCAGCCATATCATTTATTTTCCAGCTTCAGCTATTGGCACATACTCAGCTTTAGTAGATTAAAGAGAAACACACTTCTGAAGTCTGGACATCCAACTCACTATTGTTCCACCTATGGTGTAAATGTACCCGGATGTACTCTTGCTCGAGTCAACATCCCCACCAAGATCAGCATCCACAAAACCCTGTAGAGTCACCTTGACTTTGCCAAAACAAAGTGAAGAACTTGATGTACCTCTCAGTATCTCAGAAGCCACTTCACAGCTTCCCAATGCTCTTTCCCAGGGTTCGCCATGTACCTGCTAACAACTCCCACTGCATGTGCTATATCAGGTCTAGTGCAGACCATAGCATACATCAAACTACCAACTGCTAAAGCATATGGAACAAGTGCCATGTGATCACAGTCCTCGGCAGGCTTGGGTGACTGCTCCTTTGACAATATAAAGTGATTTGCCAATTGAGTAGTCATGGGTTTAGCATCATTAACCCTAAATCTGCTTAGCACCTTCTCAATGTAAAAATCTTGAGATAGATTTAAAGTGCCACCAGATCCATCCCGAGAAATCTTCATCCCCAAAATCTGTTTTGCTGGACCCAAATCTTTCATCTCAAATGCTGCAGACAACCTTGTCTCTCGTACTAGATCCTGCAATCAACATATCATCCACATACAAGAGTAGAAAGACATATGAATCAGTGTATTTCTTGAAGTAACAACAAGGATCCTTTTTCAGCTTTGCAGAATCCACTCTTGGTCACGAAGGAGTCAAACTTCTTGTACCACTGCCTTGGCGCTTGCTGTAGTCCATACAAGCTCTTGGTGAGCTTGTACACCATGTGTTCCTTGCCTGGAACCACAAATCCTTCCGGTTGCTGCATATAGATCTCATTGTCCAGATCTCCCTGTAAAAACATTATTTTTACATCCATTTGCTTTAGATGCAAATTTTTCGATGCAACAATACTCAACAGAATTCGAATAGAGGTTAACCTCAAAACAGGAGAAAATATTTCAGCATAATCAATACCTTTCCTTTGTGAATATCCTTTAACCACTAAACGATCCTTGAACCTTCTTTTGCCATCTGGTTCAGTCTTGATTCTGAACACCCACTTGTTATGCAAAGCTCTCTTCCCTGCAGGTAACTTAGTCAACACCCATGTGTCATTCTTCTCAAGTGACCTCATCTCATCATCCATGGCTTGCACCCACTTGATCGAATCCTCAACCTGTAGGGCCTCATCAAAAGACTTTGGTTCCCCCTCATCAGTCAGCAATAGATAGTGTAATGAAGGTGAATACCTATCTGGTGCCCTGATGGATCTGGATGATCTCCTTAACACCTGCTCAGGTGAAACTTGCTCCACTTCAGATTCTTCAGTAGGAGTTTGTTGAGTATCTGCTTCGACATCTCTGGGGTTACTCTTCTCCAACTCAACCTAAACTCCCACTTGCTTTGTAATCTCTACAACCTTCCAGTCTTTGTCCTTGTACAGGACAGACTCATCAAATGTCACGTCACAATGTCTCAGGATCTTTCTGTTCTTGTCATTCCAAAACCTGTAACCAAACAAATCAGAATCATATCCTATGAAGTAACACTTCACAGCCTTAGCGTCAAGCTTGTATCTCTTTTCTGGACCAACATGAACATAAGAAGTGCATCAAAAAGTCCTCAAGTGTGAGTACTTGAGTTCTTTTCCTGTCCACACCTCCTCTGGAATCTTGAACCCTAAAGGAACTGATGGTCCCCTATTGATCAAGTATGCAACTGTGCTCACAACATCCGCCCAAAGTGTTTTGGGCAGCCCACAGTGTATCCTCATACTCCTTGCACGCTCATTCAATGTTCTGTTCATCCTCTCAGCAATTCCATTCTGCCTTGCCTTACCAGGAATTGTTCTCATCAATCTGATTCCCTCAGCTGCACAGAATGCCTTGAACTCTGATTTTTCATACTCTCCTCCATTGTCAGACCTTAGGCATTTGACTTTCAAGCCGATTTGATTCTCAACTTCAGCTTTTCACTTCTTAAAAGTTTCAAACACATCTGACTTATGCTTCAAGAAGTAAACCCATACCTTCCTGCTGACATCATCAATGAAGGTAACATAGAATCTGAATCCTCCAAGTGATGATACTGGAGATGGTCCCCAAACATCTGTATGGACCATTTCCAACTGCACTTTCTTTGGTTCTCTAGGATTCTTTGTGAAGCTTACTCTTTTCTGTTTGCCCATAACACAGCTCTTGCAAAGACCCATATCAACAGACTTCAGACCCTCTAATGCTCCTTTTGCAACCAGCATCTTCATTCCTTTAGTACTCATGTGTCCAAGTCTGTTGTGCCACAGACATGAACCGGAAACACCTTCAGCAACAACGGCCATGTTTATACACCCTGCAGTGGTGTAGAAGGTTCAAGATTTGGTGCCACGAGCTACTACCATAGCACCTTTCACGATCTTCCACGAACTTTTCCCAAACTCTGATGCATATCCCATGCTATCCAACTGACCAACAGAGATCAGATTTTTCTTGATCCCAGGAATATATCTGACATCTTCCAATGTCCACTATGCAAACATCCCCCTTTCCTTCAATCTCTAAGGCTTTATTGTCAGCAAGATATACTTTTCCAAAATTTCCAGATTTAAAATTTTTTAACAACTCCTTGCTTGGAGAGGAATGGAATGATGCACCAGAATCCAAAATCCATGATTCAACCGAGCTGTTCACACTAAGGATTAGAGCATCCCTGATGTTCTTTTATGAATTTACAGAATCATTGTCATCTCCAAATTTTTTGATTCTGTTTCTTCTTTGGCTTTGTACAGTTCGTCTGAAAGTGTCCTTTTTCTCCACAGTTCCAACAAGTCAGGTTTGATCTATTCAGTGATTTTCCTCGATTATTTAATTTTGATCGACCATGTTGATTTTGGACTTTTGTCTTAATTCCCCCCCTTTGATCAATGCTGAGAGCACTGCCCAATGAATCTCCCACTTCTCGTTCGCGAATACTTTCACTAAGAACAACATCACGGATTTCATCAAACTTTAGTTTCTCAGATCCACAGGAACTGATAACCACAACAACAATAGTATGCAAACACTCGGGCAAAGATGACATCCAAAATCAACGCCTTAATTTCATCTTCGAAATTAATATCCACATAATTGAGTTGACTCACAATCATATTGAACTCGTTTATATGAACAGCAACGGATCCACTCTCAGACATCTGTAAATTGAACAATCTACGCATTAAATATACCTTGTTCATAGCCGATGGTTTTCATACATGGTTGAAAGTGCCTTCAACAGACCGGACGTAGTCTTCTCCTTCATGATATTGAACGCCACGTTTCTTGACAAAGTCAATCGGATAAACCCTAGAGCCTGGCGATCCTTGAGTTTCCACTTCTCCTCCGTCATGGATTTTGGCTTCACCCCGGTTAACGGTTCGTGAAGATCTTTCTGGTACAGATAATCTTTAATCTACATCTTCCAGAAATTTAAATCGGATCCATCAAACTTCTCGATTCCAAGCTTCGAACTATCCATCTTCAGTGATTGTGTTGAATCTCCTTGGCCCTGATACCAGTTGTTAGGATCGAATTCACGCACATACACTAGATGAATGAAGAACACAAGAACTTCCAAGAGAAAGAGATGAGAAATCTAGAGAGAGAGAGAGAGAGAAAACCCAATATTTCGTGGTAAAACCTCATGCGTAAACTTCTACGGCGGTGAGGTATATTTATATTAATCAATTAGAGTATTTTTGGTTACAGAGAATAAATAGAGAATAAATAGGAAAACTTAAAATTAATTAGGCTCCACTACCTAACAAGGTAGAGGATTTAATTACGACTGTTGATCAAGATGAGACAGATCTTTATGATTAAAAGTTAGGGTGTGAGATTTTTATTGGGTCCTAATTGATAAACTAAGTTAGAATTAAATAAAATTGGAATAAAATTTATTGGACTTCAATAATTTGGAGTAAAATACATATTACTATTTATAATAAAATATTACACATATTAAGTAAAAGAAATAAAAAATGATACTCATTAACTTTTTATATAAAAGGAATGCACCTTGTAATAAATATTAGAGTATATACTTGATTGGATAAAACAACATATAAATCTAATCATATAATAACAGAATAAATTTTTTAAATATACATTTAATCAAATGGAAATCCGTAAAATGGTTTATAGGTCTATCAAAATAGATATCAACAAAAGGAAAAATTTAACTAATTTGTATATGCCACATAAGAATATGTGTCGACACCTAAAGTTGTTGGGCGTAGATATTAATATACAATCATTTTAATATTTTAATTTAGGCTTTCACTGCTATTTCCTACTTTATTGATATTTGTTTTTTATATTCTTGTATTTTTTTCCCTTAGGACTTCAAATACTCTATTTTAGTTGCATCGTATCTTATTAGATCATGATGTATCATTGGAATATCTTTCATTGTTATGTTTTTTTCTATATAAGGACACATTGTCAATGGCTAAAATCGTTGTTCTCATATACATATCTAATATTTATATGGTATCAGAAGTCTTTTATCTCCTTAAAGAGTTCTATGTTTTTGCAAGGCTAGTCAAAGGTAGAATCATGACTAGGTGAGGTGTAGGATCATCAAGGGCGAGCGGGGTGTAATGTTGAATTTTTGAAATAAATCAAGAAAATAAAGAAAACTCGTCAAGGAATTTTTACTTGTAAACTAATTTATGACATAACTACCATAGTATTATTATATTATTTAAAATGTAAAATATACCATGATGGATGCTTTCCAATTAAAAAAAAAGAGAAAAGAAAAATCATCAGGGATGAAATATTTTCTCTTATCAAGAACATAAAATAGACAAATAAGAAAAAAATATTTATATTTTTATTAAAAATTTAGAATGTAATAATCGTAAGGGGCAAAAAATTACTTATCTTTAATGTTGGAGAAAAATTGCAATTTCAAAGCTTGTATCTTCATCCATAACCTACAAAGGATATTAGGTTTTAATGACCTTCCATGTTAAATTCTTAAGTTTATGATCTTTTCAACATTTAGAGCTTTCATGTAGCAAACACAAGTCATTACTTTTCGGAACTTATTGTTCGATCACGAATCGCTTATTTTGGATTTTGTACAAGTTTTTGTATTTCGGTACCTTTGAATCTTACACGGTTGACTTTAATAGATAGTTCAAGAAAAAAGCTACAAAATATAATTTTGATGGTTTCATCAGCTCTGGACAGGCCATTTTAGGATAGGGGCATGGTTAATTCAGGCGCCAACAATGTCTAATGTGAGTTTGTGTTGTTATGTGTTCTAACTTGATGCTTCGGCCAAGGGTTGACTTTAGTTAAAATTCATGCTAAACGTACTTGGATGAAAAATTCTATCAGCGCAATTAGCTTCTCAATGTCGATTTTCATCTAGAATGACCATCCATGTGGTTCTCTAGGCTTGTGATTTTATTTTTAGCCTTGTTGTTGTTTTAAGCTTAATATGTAACTTGGTTGTGGTACCCAATTTTAATTGAAACAACCTCATATGGATGTTTTTATGGTTTATGTTGAGTCCTAAATGCAAAGTATGACGGGGTAGCATATTTCATTTGCGCGCACAAGATTTCTAATAAATGCTTGACATTATATCGAAAAATATGGAGTTTATGCAGACCACCAAAAGTGTTGATTTTTGTTGTAGTCTTTAAGCGACTAAATTTCAGAAATTTAGAGGCCAGAGTTTACTTTTGGAGACCAAAATTGGGTATTTATACCCAAAAAAATTAGTTTTGATCCCTATATTTATATGACAATTCCACCCTCACTCAAGCTCCGATATGAGTAATTTCAAGTGTTATGTTATCATTGGGAGCGTGTTGGATATGTGATTAGAAGATGTTGGGGATTCTCTATTCGAGATAAATTTGATCTCAAAGTTACCGTGTTAGGTTAATTTTTTGGTTAATTTTGCATATTGTTTTTGGGACTATTTTTAGGGCTCGAATTGTGTTATACTTTGAGAAACAAGATCGAGACTTAGTTTGGGATCTTTTTGATGGAGTCAATTTTGAGATTTCCCCTGGGGGTTTCACATTCCAGTTCTGACTCAATTTTGTGTCTAATTCCAATTTATGTGATTTTAGTTTCTTAACATTTGTAATAATGTTGTGATTGACAGTTTGGTGGTATCAGAGCATTTGTGTTCGACATTGTGGTATGCTTCGACTTACTTTCTTGATAAGCTTCTTATATGATGGTTGGTATAGATTTCATGTAATTTCTGTGGTATTTTCTTTTCTTTTGTTATTCTATCCTTTATTGATTAAGCAAAGCCTTGGGCTTATTGTGGGTTTTGGGATCCATAGATTAGACTTTGTCTTCTTTTGTGGTGTAGATGTTTTTTTTAATCATTGTTTGGATGTACACGTGGTTTCCTTAGACAAGGCTAAACATTAGATACTTAAGCTTGTGTTTTATAGCCTCGTATTTGTAGTTTGCACCCTTTAGAGCTTGTTTTATGTTGTTCTCCTTGTGATGATGCTTGTGAACATGGTTGCTCATCATAGTCGTTGGTTGCTTCCAATTGTGCACAGTCTGAGACTGGAGCAATGTTATTAGGGTACCATGAGCTTTCTCCTAGTTTATTGATTTAACATCTCTTTAAGGTCCCTTTGCTTGTTGATTAGAGGTGGGTGTGTTGTATCCTTATTGAGCTTATGATTATACTATTGGGCTCGAGGCCAGATGTGAGGACAAGAGTTTGATCCAAGGTTAGTACTCTATGCATTTATAGTGTGGTTTAATTAGCTCCATAATTATTTGGTTTTTTGCGTCTTGCTTGAATGCTTGTGATTGCATGCATTGCATTGTTTTCTCATTTTCATTAATTTTATAGTACCATCCCAAATCATGCATTGTCATATTTACTATTCATTATGAAATACTATTTTACTCATTTTTATTCTAAATTTGTTTTAATTGGAATTTTACCACATGGATCACTTGACTTACTAAATTCCATCATTTCTTGATTACGTAGGACCCTTGGGAATATTGTAGGTGTTAGAATTATTATATTAGGTTGTGTCTGCACTTGTGACTTAGATTATTTAGGATTGATTCTTATAGCCTTAGACTTGGATGGGCATTAGATTCTTTAGGTTGTGTTTTTTTGTCTCGTACCTACGATTTACTCCCTTTAAGACTTGTTTTGTGTCGTTCTTCTTGCATTGATGCTTGCGACCTAGGTGGTTTGTCATAGGCGTGGATTTTTCCTAGCATTGTTTTGTCTAGGACTTAAGCGGTGTGATTGGGGTAGGGAATTGTCCTTTGGGTTTGCTTTCTATTTACACTTTTTTTAATCAATTTTACCAATTGTATTGTATTGTATTGTTACCATACGTACAATGTTTTTTTATTGTTACTTAAAATGTATTGTGTTGTATTGCTAACTTTCATTGTAATGTAACAATGGAAACTCCCATTTTATGGAACAATCGATTAAGTTTAGTGCTTAATTTCTATTTTTAATTATCTCCTTATTTTATATTTCAGAATAATATTTTACCCATTGCATTTTAATAAATTTATAAGTTACAATACAATACGATAAAGTCAAACCAAAAAATAAAAATATTATTAGACATTAAAAAATAATACAATCTAGCCAACATTGTATGCATCATATAGTACATTACAATATAGTACAATACAATACAATACATTATGAAACAATTAGTAACACTGATCTATACAGGGTGTTACTGATTCAAAATCTCTTCTTGGTCCCATTGCTCTTTGATTACAGGGTGTTACTGATTCAAAATCTCTTCTTGGTCCCATTGCTCTTTGATTACAGGGTGTTACTGATTCAAAATCTCTTCTTCGTCCCATTGCTCTTTAATTAGCGATGAGCATGTTGTATCCTTATTGAGCTTATGATTATACCCTTGGGACTGAGGTCATATGTGATGACTAGTTGTATCCCTGGTTAGTACTCTTTGCATTGGTAGTGTGGTATCATAGGTTATATAATTATTTTATTTTTAGTGCCTTGTTTAAATGCTAGTAATGGCACTCATTACATTGTTTGCTCATTTTCACGGATTTCATGGTAGGATCCTAGCATGCATTGGCTTATTTATCCTGTATGATCATATACTATTTTCCTCAATTTTTACACTAAACTGGTTTTGGCGGGAGTCGTTTTACCTGGATTCTTTCACTTATTTATTTTTGAGATTACATGTTTCGGGATGTGCTTCTTTTTATACTTGAGATGTTAGAGGCATATGAGATGTGCTTAGTTTTAAATTGAAAAATCGGTGCGTTGACGCCCTTATGCATACTTTTGGTCTGGCTATTTTCTGGGATTTTACTGAATAGGTAGGCGGCCCCATTATTTGTTATTCACGATTTGAGGTCATCTCTTCCAGTTTGACGCTGATCCTCCTAAGTCGAGGCCATTATTTCATGTTTGAAAGCTGATGTTGATGTATCAACACCGTTATTTCTAGTCTAAGGTTGATGTTTTGTGATTCGAGGTCGTAACCGATGGTTGGAGGTGTTGCCAATCTGTGTTATAAAATCAGAAATTACTGGTTCTAATAAATTATTCAGAAACACGAAGTAACTGAGAATTTTTATAACCAGTAAATAAGATGAACAGAAATTTATTTGTAAAAAAATAATTTAATCTGTAAAAACGTACCAGAATCTGGAATCCTCTTATTGAAAATTTAGGAAGAAAATCAAGTCCACTAAATTCACAGTGTCCCCTTAAGGAAATTATTCCCCTCTAGTATCCGAGGTTTGATGTGAAATATAACCTCCCAGGGTAAAATGATTTTAATCAGTAGAGTATAGATACCAAAAACTCTACTGTCAGCGAATCAATCCACAGCAGGAAAGTACACGAAGAAATATGTGATTTGAAGAAGAAGGAAGATCAGAAAAATTCGTAGATAATATTCTGAAGACTGAATGGTATTTATAGGCAAGAAGAATATATTCTGAAAGGTTGCAACCCTTTTAGAATTAACACGACCATTAATGAAAGGTTGCAAACTTTCAAATGGTATTGACTGTTCCTGAAAGTTGCAACCTTTCAGAACAGTCATGGCAGGAAATTTTTAATATAAGAAAATAATTTTTGGCCATTTAAATTAATTAATAAATAATTAAAATAAATTTTGTCCAAAAAATTATCTCTCGATCGATCATTTGCCAAAGCCAAAGCCAAAGCCAAAGCCAAAGCCGAAGCCGAAGCGGAAGCAGAAGCGAGCGACGACGACGACGGCGCGAGGGGGGTCCCTCTTTCCAACCCTTTTAACAATTAATAGGAGTGTTTATTTATTTAAACTCTCCTATTTTCCTTTCCATTACCGATGAGGAACTATTTCCTTTTTCAATAAAGCATTAGAGGACTTTTCAAGTTCCCAACCTTTCAAGTTCTAAACCTTTCAAATTCCTCTCCTTCCCTCTATTTCCCATCAATTGTTGCTACATACCCAACAATCCCCCACATTGATGGGGAATAGTTATAACATAGGAATGCACGGACAATTGTGTACTTTACAAGCAAGGATTAATTGCATCTGGATAAGTAGGTTTCCCCTTGGACTTTCCGTAGTGACATATGTCGGATATACTCGGTCAATCGGTAGATGTGATATCTTTGAACCGTCGAACTTTGGTGTATACCTAGACAATCATATGTCACACAATTAACCCTTTACTGTTTATGATTCTTACGGTTCTGTTCGTTTCAGCCATGAACACCTCCTGGTTTCATGAGTGTATAGAGAATAGGCTTTTGACATAAATTCTCTTTGAAGCGGCTTCCACTTCACACTCACATAGGTGATTTCTAACTGTGTCATCTCGTAGATACACTATTTGGTCAAATATACCAAACTTAGCAAATCATTAAAAACTTTAAGCTTTATTACCTCATTAACAAGCGTTAGAGTCTTAACCTTTTCCTGAACATTGTCTTCATCATGAGAATGGATTGAGTTATTTGACAATGTCGAATCGTCAGCCACAACTTTGTTTTTCTCCTTGAATCTAGCTCTTGGGATCTCCAGTCTGCTAGATAGAGTTACCGTCATGCTGACTTGTCGTAAGCCGTAAACCCATTCCCTTATATAATCTTTCAACTGCCTCTCTCACTAGGCCTTTCGTTAGTGGATCTGACACATTATCGCTTGACTTTACATAGTCAATTGTGATAATTCCACTAGAGAGCAGTTGTCTTTTGGTGTTATGTCTACGTCGTATATGACGAGACTTTCCGTTGTACATAATGCTCCCTGCCCTACATATTGCTGCTTGACTATCGCAATGTATGCAAATTGGTCCGACAGGTTTGGGCCAGAATGGAATATCCTCTAGGAAATTCCGGATCCATTCTGCTTCTTCACCAGCCTTATCCAAAGCAATGAATTCAGATTCTATCGTGGAGCGAGCAATACATGTCTGTTTGGAAGATTTCCAAGAGACAGCTCCTCCACCAAGTATGAATACATAACCACTCGTGGATTTTACATCATTTGACCCGGTGATCCAATTTGCATCACTATATCCTTCAATCACAGCAGGATATTTATTATAATGCAAAGCATAATGTTGTGTCCATTTTAGATAACCCAACACACGTTTCATAGCCATCCAGTGAGTTTGATTCGGATTACTAGTGTACCTACTCAGTTTACTAATAGCACATGTTATATCTGGTCGTGTGCAATTCATAATATACATCAAACTTCCCAACACTCTAGCATATTCCAATTGAAAGTCACTTTGACCTTCATTCTTTTTAAATGTACAACTTAAACCAATTGGAGTTTTGACTACATTGAAATTCAAGTAATTGAACTTATCCAATACTTTTTAAATATAATGAGATTGAGATAATGCTAGTCCCTGGGGAGTTTTGATAATCCTGACCCCAAAGATCAAATCAGCAACTCCTAAGTCTTTCATATCGAACTTATTGGACAACATGCGCTTAGTAGCATTTATATCATCAATGTCTTTACTCATTATTAACATGTCATCAACATACAAACAAATAACGACTTCATGATTCATAACATTTTTGATGTAAACACATTTATCACATTCGTTAATCTTGAATCCATTTGCCAACATTACTTGATCAAATTTAGCATGCCATTGTTTGGGTGCTTGCTTGAGTCCATAAAGTGACTTCACAAGTCTGCACACTTTCTTTTCTTTACCAGGAACTATAAACCCTTCAGGTTGTTCCATCTAAATTTCTTCCTCTAACTCTCCATTTAAGAAGGCTGCCTTTACATCCATTTGGTAGATTTTAACATCATGCACTGCTGCAAGTGCTATTGACATCTTAATTGATGTTATCCTTGTTACTGGAGAATATGTGTCAAAGTAGTCAAGACCTTCCTTTTGTCTGTACCCTTTGACTACCAGTCTAGCCTTATATTTGTCTATAGTCCCATCAGGTTTCATTTTCCTTTTAAAGATCCATTTTGATCCTAAAGGTTTATTTCCTGGAGGAAGATCAGTCAATTCCCAAGTGTGATTGCTTAAAATTGATTCAATCTCACTATTGGCTGCTTCTTTCCAATAAGTTGACTCTGACGAAGACATAGCTGTTTTAAATGTTTGAGGCTCATTTTCAAGCAATAGTGCTACAAAATCTGGTCCGAAAGAAACAGATTTTCGTTGTCGAGTACTTCGCCTAGGTTCCTCACTAGTTAGAATATTTTCCATTGATTCTTCTCGTGGTCGTTTAGATCTTTCATTTGTTGACTCACTTTCAATTTTATACGGATAAATGTTTTCAAAAAACTCTGCATTATCTGATTCAATTACCGTATTAACATGAATCTCAGGATTATCAGATTTGTGAACCAAAAATCGATAGGCTTTACTATTCGCAGCATATCCAATAAAGACACAATCTATTATTTTGGGTCCAATTTTAACCCTCTTCGATAAAGGAACCTCTACCTTGGCTAAACACCCCCACACTTTAAAATATTTCAAGTTGGGTTTTCTTCCTTTCCACAACTCATATGGAATTGATTGTGTTTTTCGATGGGGTACTCTATTGAGTATTTTATTAGCTGTAAGAATGGCTTCCCCCCAAAGATTTCGCGGTGAACCAGAATTGATCATTAAGGCATTCATCATTTCCTTTAATGTTCTGTTCTTCCGTTCTGCCAAACTATTTGACTGTGGTGTATAAGGTGTAGTAGTTTGATGAATAATACCATATTCCAAACATATTTCTGCAAAAGGAGATTCATATTCTCCACCCCTATCACTCCAAATCATTTTTATCTTTAGATTCAATTGGTTTTCCACTTCACTTTTGTATTGCTTAAATGCATCAATTGCTTCATCCTTACTACTAAGCAAGTATACATAACAAAATTGAGTGCAGTCATCAATAAAAGTTATAAAGTAATTTTTTCCACCACGAGATGGTGTTGACTTCATATCGCATATATCTGTGTGAATTAAGTCTAAAGTTTTAGAATTTCTTTCAACAGACTTGTAAGGATGTTTAACAAACTTACTTTCCACACAAAATTCACATTTCGACTTATCACATTTAAAATCAGGCAATACTTCTAAATTAACCAATTTTCGCAAGGCTTTGTAATTAACATGTCCCAAACGGGCATGCCATAAATCACTTAACTCCAATAAGTAAACAGAAGCTGAATTTTTATTGATACTGTCAATAACCATTACATTTAGTTCGAAAAGACCCTCATTGAGATATCCCTTTCCTATGAACATTTCATTCTTACTTATTACAGCTTTATCACTAACTAGGACACACTTAAACCCGTTCTTAACGAGTAGTGCAGCAGAAACTAAATTCTTCCTATTAGTAGGGACATGCAGAACATTGTTTAAAGTCAACACTTTGCCGGATGTCATTTTAAACATTACTTTGCCAGTTCCTGCAATCCTTGCTGTTGCTGTGTTTCCCATGAATAAATCTTCATCGTACTCAGCAGGAGTGTATGTTGCAAAGACTTCTTTTGTAGAGCAAATATGTCTAGTGGCACCTGAATCGAGAAACCACTCCTTGGGATTTCCAACTAAGTTACACTCCGATATGATTGCACACAAGTCCTCTGCATCTTCCATTTTTTCCACGATGTTTGCTTGATTTTTGCCTTTGCCTTTGTTTTTGTCCTTTCTTGGAGCATGACAATCAGAAGATCTATGACCAGCCTTGCCACAATTATAACAGTTGCCTTTGAATTTCTTCTTGGCCTGTTCTGACTTCTGCCCATTGGACTTCTTTCTCTTTTTGTCTTTGGTAGGAGTTTCCTCAACAATATTAACTCCAATGATTGTTGAACTCTTACGCGACTTCTTTTCGGCATTTCTGTTATCTTCCTCAATCTTGAGCCGAATCACAAGATCTTCAAGCTTCATTTCTTTACGCTTGTGCTTTAGATAATTCTTGAAATCATTCCACGAAGGAGGCAACTTCTCGATCATTGCAACCACTTGAAAAGCTTCATTTACTACCATATCTTCAGCAATCAGATCATGGAGAATAAGTTGAAGTTCCTGCACTTGTGATCCAACAGTTTTACTATCTGCCATTTTATAGTCTAAAAACTTTGCGACCACAAACTTTTTCAAGCATGCATCTTCTGTCTTATATTTCTTCTCAAGTGCATTCCACAACTCTTTTGAAGTTGTTATTGCACTATAGACATTATATAAGTCATCCTCTAAAGCACTCAAAATGTAACCTTTACATAGGAAGTCTGACTGTTTCCATGCTTCAACAATCATAAATTTTTCCCTGTCTGGCATATCATCAGCAGGAACTGGAGTATCTTCACTTGTAAATTTCTGCAGAGCAAGAGTGGTAAGCCAGAAAAATACTCGTTGCTGCCATCCTTTAAAATTCACACCTGTGAATTTTCCCGATTTCTCTGCTTGTGATACAAGAGGTCGGGTTGGTGCAGCAACAGCCACTGTAACACCAGTATTTTCCATTTTTGATAAACAAAATTGATACAATATAAGTAAGCAATAAAAATATAATTGCAGACTTAAAGGAGTATAAAATCACAAAGATTTTTGTCTCCACCAGAAACACAGATTTAATAATTTCCTTAAGATTGTTGCCAATCTGTGTTATAAAATCAGAAATTACTGGTTCTAATAAATTATTCAGAAACACGAAGTAACTGAGAATTTTTATAATCAGTAAATAAGATGAACAGAAATTTATTTGTAAAAAATAATTTAATCTGTAAAAACGTACTAGAATCTGGAATCCTCTTATTGAAAATTTAGGAAGAAAATCAAGTCCACTGAATTCACAGTGTCCCCTTAAGAAAATTATTCCCCTCTAGTATCCGAGGTTTGATTTGGAATATAACCTCCCAGGGTAAAATGATTTTAATCAGTAGAGTATAGATACCAAAAACTCTACTGTCAGCGAATCAATCCACAGCAGGAAAGTACACGAAGAAATATGTGATTTGAAGAAGAAGGAAGATCAGAAAAATTCGTAGATAATATTCTGAAGGCTGAATGGTATTTATAGGCAAGAAGAATATATTCTGAAAGGTTGCAACCCTTTTAGAATTAACACGACTATTAATGAAAGGTTGCAAACTTTCAAATGGTATTGACTGTTCATGAAAGTTGCAACCTTTCAGAACAGTCATGGCGGGAAATTTTGAATATAACGGAATTTAAAACGGGTCACTCGCGCGGATCTCGTGTCGGGTTTTAACTAAAAAATTGAAAACATTTTGGTTATCAACAAATTTATTGAAAATAATTTTTGGCCATTTAAATTAATTAATAAATAGTTAAAATAAATTTTGTCCAAAAAATTATCTCTCGATCATTTGCCAAAGCCGAAGCCGAAGCCGAAGCCGAAGCGAGCGACGACGACGACGGCGCGAGGGGGGTCCCTCTTTCCAACCCTTTTAACAATTAATAGGAGTGTTTATTTATTTAAACTCTCCTATTTTCCTTTCCATTACCGATGAGGGACTATTGCCTTTTTCAATAAAGCATTAGAGGACTTTTCAAGTTCCCAACCTTTCAAGTTCTAAACCTTTCAAATTCCTCTCCTTCCCTCTATTTCCCATCAATTCTTGCTACATACCCAACAGGAGGTTTGTGATGGTTAGTGATGGTTTTGCAGCTCACCCGACATTCATGTGCATTGATATCACATGTATACTTGTTTATTATTTATACCCTTTGGTTTATTTGGGCTGATTGGGTTTTGTTTTTATTTATACCTTCTAGGCTTATGTGGTTCGGTTAGATTATATTTGACTATATGGTTTTCTCTACTATTGTTTTATTATTACCTAGTCAATTTTGAAATTATAATTTTCAACTCTTCATCTTAGTTTTTGTATTTTTTTTCCGTATTTGGAAATCTTCATCTTAGATTTTGCAATTTTTGGTTCCTTATTTGGATTTATTTTGAACTTTTCATATTAAGTTTTGAGTTGCGTGCTTGCATTGTTTCATTCAAGTTATAATTTATCAAAGAACTATTATATGTTTCCGATCCTTTTAAGATTTGTGAACATTATTGATTAATATAAATATTTACCGTGAAACTTTACTATCGAATTACAATATAGTCAGTAATGTGACATTATATATTATGAATACTTCAATGATACAATATTCAACATAAATTATGTACATTACCAATAAATTAACACTCAG
This sequence comes from Solanum lycopersicum, assembly GCF_036512215.1. NCBI lineage: Eukaryota > Viridiplantae > Streptophyta > Magnoliopsida > Solanales > Solanaceae > Solanum > Solanum lycopersicum. The sequence continues at coordinate 27,321,898 of NC_090806.1, forward strand.
GTAGTAAGCTTCCTAACGAATTATTAATGAGTTTTTTGTGTTTCTAATACTAACAAATTAGTAACGTAAATTACAAAAGTAGATATAAGTACTTACTAACTGATTTAGAATTCGTTGGTAGTTTACTAACGAAATTCCTACACATTTTTTCATAACTGAAATTGCTAATCGATTATCAATGCATTTTGGTGAATTTACTATCGAACTCACCAACCAAGTTGTTATCTCTTAAAAAATTGCTAACGAGATATTAAAAATATTTTATTTTATTTTAGTATATTTCCAATGTATCACTGACACCATGAAATAATGAATTACCACAACAAAACATTGAAGACTACATTTCAACAATTGCTGACGAGTTGTTTATGTTTTACCAACGAAATTTTAGTTGGTAATTTTTTCAACTAACTAAAATGGGTTGGTAAAATTAGTGACAGGCTTTTAAGAAACGAATCAACATTAGTTTGTATTCAATTTGAAAATACATTTTCTAAATCAAATTTTACCAACCGATAATTTGTTGGCAATTCAGGGGATTTTTTGGTGTAATTAGTGTGACCATTTCTCTTACGGAGAACTGTTGGCCTTTAGAGCATTTTATTATTATTATTACTATTATTACCATTATTATTATGTTATAATAGCTTATCATATTTCATCTCAAAAGGCTGTTTATATTCTCCTCCTTCTTTCTACCTTGGTCATTGGTTTCAGAGGTTTACTAACATATATGTCGGTAGGTTTTGTTGCAATTAAACATTTGGTATAAATGTTCTAGTGAACGTTAGAAAAAGGTCAAAATGTAACATTTCCACGTTGGTGCATTTGTTACCCCTCACCTTATTTCATTCTTTTATCCCTTTATTATACCTTGTAATCTATGTAATTTTTAGGCCATTAATCATCTACCCTATTATCTTCCTATTTATTGAAAGGAAAATATCCTCAACTACAAATAGTTATGGTTTTCATTTGGTTTAGAGATGCAAGAAAAATACAAAGTGCAAAAAATGTGTCTAAAAAGAGAGTTCTTATTATTTGAAGAAATGTGCTATTTTCTTGGAGCTTTGGACTTAACTGTTGTTCAGAATTCGTTGAGTTACACTTTGTGATTAGGATGCTACGTCTTGGAGGGGATAGGTCTAGAGGACAACTTCTAATCTAGTGAAAAAGTTTAATTTGTTGTATTTATCCTGAATATCCTTAAAGAGAGTGAGATATATGCATCTAATGCTGAAGTTATTTTTATTTGTTCATTTTATTTTCTATTGTAATATTGTAATTCTGTTATTTTATAATTTTTTCAATAACAATTTTAAGTAGTGTAAAATTGCTACAGTTGAAAATACCTCGGATGTCAAGATGAGAGACATTAACAGGCCATTTCGGTTCAATGATAATCATTTCAAGAGATGGAAGGGTAAAATATTTTTCTACTTAAGTCTTCTCAATATTTCTTGTGTTTTAACTGAGAAGAATCTTAATAAAGTAGATATGACCTCTATGAACGATAATGAAACTTTTATGATATATACTATTACTCATGTGTTTAGACATAGCATTCTAACAATTTTCAAAATTAAATATCAAAGTGTGAGATTTTTAGGGTATATACTATTAACCATACATTTAGATATAGTACATTATAACAATTGTGATGATTAAAAGTTTAAGTGAGAGATTGTTGGATGTGTACTATTAACCAAATGATAAGAAATAATATTTATTAGAGAATAAATATCTGCTTAATCTCAATCGATCATATATTTGTTTTTGTGTCTATTTACTTATACAATAGATGATTTAGTGTGTAGAATTTTAGCTTATACACAGAGGATTAAATCATCAATTCTTATAATTATGATATTTTTTTTCTATACAATTTAGGATGAGAATTGGACATGTCATTGGGTACGATAGTAACACAATAATATATATGATTTATCCTTATTACCGGAACGGTATAGTTCCAATTTATTGTGCTATTACATTTTATATGTATTGAATGGGACCGAGAGATAGTTGTTTTAGACTAACTACTAAAAACATATTCTCTAGACTATTAAATTTACGTATATTCTTAATCCTGATATAACTATAATGGTCTGTATATATTAGTTATCATTATGATTTATTGAAAGGTGAGATTCTGAGATGGGTCAATATGCCTGGTAAATTGGATGATAATAATATAAATTGGTGAATTAATAAGTTAGTCGATGAAATTCATGTCTCGTTATAGAGATTGATTGATATGCAATTTAAGAAACTTATAAGTGTTCATCGTGTCAATTCTTGCAAGTGAATTTATGAAATCCGACACATGAAATAAGTTAAGCACTGCTCTAAATGAAATTAATCATTAAGTTAAATTTCTAGTAATTTAATTTATTGATTAATATGTGATATCTATACATGGAGAATTACATAAGAGTTTAATGGGGACTCACAAAGAGGAGTGCAATTACTAATTTCTAGTGATATTATTTGTAATTTATTATGGTAAGAATAATTCAAATTAATTATTTGGAATTATATTCATAATATGAAGCCTCGGTATTTAATGGTGTGGTCCACATAGTGCCAATATTTAACTAGAACTCGGTATCCTATTTCTATGCAAAAAGGAAGAATAATATGGGCTTTTCTAGTCTTCTAGAATAACAAGCTAAGTTTCTCTAGTCCTTTTTGGATAAGGAAGAAATTTCTATAAATAGGGATTCTCCTAATCTAGAAAAACGATGATTAGTATTTTATGCGATATTTGCCCACCCAAGCATTGAGATAGTTGGGATGTAACTTGGGATCGTTGTAGAAGATCATAGCTATCTTGTCGATTCACCTTAAGGTCGGTCTAACTTGGGGATTCTCTTGAAGATAATTGTTCACACTTTAAGAGATTTCTATCAAATTAAACTTCAGCAAGTTTATGTGTTCTAACATGATTATCTAGTCTAGCATAAACGATATTGATTATGTATTATTCATATAAGTAGTTAAGATCCTTTTATGCTTCCGCTGTTGATATACCGTGGTTTCACGGTATTATTAATACTTTCCTTATGTTTAGTGTGTCCAAAAGCCTTTTTGTGCTAATTTTTATATAAGTTTCTCCTTATTTGCAGGGAATATGTCCAAAGATGAATGCAGAAGTTTTTGAGCAAAGAAATGCAGAAGAGACCACCTACGGAGCTTGGAACGGTCCGTAGGTGGCAGCATAGTGCAGCTGCTGAAGGAAGATGGGGAAGTCTGACCAAGTGTGGGGTTAAGGAAAGTGTGACGGACTGTCGTGTCCATGGCAGTCCGTCCTGCAGGTTCGTCATGAAGTTCATAGAAGTAGTCCTAGTACCCATATTCCAAGAGATAAGTGTTTTGGAACGGAGACCCTCGACGGACCATTGTGCCTGTGAAGATCCGTCATACCTGCCGTCGAGGGTAATGAAGAGAGTAGCAAAAGAAATTACACAAGTATGGGACGACGGAGTCCATGACAGCCCATCGTGAACACGACAATCCGTCGTGATGTCCTTCGATCCAGCAGCGTTTTGACAGATTTCCAGCAATTAGAGTCCTTGTTTAAGTAGGTTTTTATTTTTGTATAAATAGTTCAAAAAACCATGTTTTTAAGGTTAGACTCTGGGTTATTTTGTTATGATTATTGTTAGATTCTATATTATTTTGAGATTCTTTTAATTGATTGTTGGTGATTTTTGTTGATTAATCAAGCAAACTTTCGGATTTTACTCTTTCTCATTGAAGTAAGTACAGGAATTCTTATTCCATATATTTGAATATTGTGATTATGACTATGGGTAACTAAACTCCATAACTAGGATTGTGGGAACCATTGGTAAATAATGAGGTAAAACCTAACTAAAATAAAAATTCTAGAATGGTGTCTTGCATGTATTCTTTATTCTTTCGCTTAGAAGTCTTTTTAACGGATGACTAACATTACAACTCGCCTTAATGCTACTTGCCAGACCAAGGAAGTAGATAATAGGAAAAGAATTATCAACAGAGATTTAGTGTATACTATCTGATAGGCTAGTATTGATTGGTACGAGGTAATAACTTAGTCAAATGTCGAATATGATTTTTAATTTGAGGTAAAGATAAGGGTTAGGATAGAAACACACGTAGCAGGACCAAGGTGCGGAATGAAATTTTCTAGATGTTGGACCAAGAATTTAGAAATACATAACTTATCACTTTGCATGCAAGATACTAGGAAAGAAATTTTATAGTTAGACTTATCAAGTTATGAACCTGTAGGGAACACGTAAACCCTAGTTACTTTGATTAATTGATTAAAATCCAACATTCGAAGCTGTTAGTTGTATCCTTTTATTTCGCTAGTTATTTTCATTTATTTAGGAATAGAAAACCCCCTTTTATTATTTTTGCTTTCGAAGGAATTAATTGACTGAACAATAGTAATAATAGATAGAAGTTAAGTCTAAACTATTTTCCTCGTGAGAACGATTCCAACCTCACTAGTTGGGTTATTTACTTGACACGACCACTTTACTTCTTATTTGAGAAGTAAGTTTGAGCGTATCGGGGACAGGATGATAACAATAAAGCGATGTTGGAAACTATAGCAGGTGGATCTTATGGGGAGTGTCCTTATGCTAAGATTGCTGAAAAATTAGAGAAAATGTCCCGGAATAATAAAGCTTGGAGTACTACGAAGTCAGATACCAGGAGAAATACCTTCCCAGTGCAGTCCACTCACAACCCAGCCGTAGATGAGATTCATGAAGAAATGTCTTAGATGAGAAATGAGCTTGTGTTGGCTCTAAAACTTTTCATTGGAGGTGCAGAAAAGATAAATGCAGTTACCTACTTTCCTAAACCACCACCTCCTAATGATAAATGTTATTAAGTAGAGGACTCCTACGCGGTAAATGAGCAGACAAGGGTTTCCAACCCAGCACCCAAGGCTCAAATCAGGATAATTGGCGCCAAGGTCAAGGGAACCAAGGTCGGATCTATGGTAACTATAACCGCGATAAAAACTTCAAAAGGGGTAACTAATGTAACAGAAATGATAGGAATGAGCCCTATGTCCCTCCTCAGAATCGTGAAGTTACTCCTAGGTATGGCGGAGATAGTATAACGCGAGTCGAGGATATGTTGCACAAAAAGATGAGGAGGTTCGATGCTAGTGATGAGCATATTAAAGAGTTAAGGTGTGATTTAGCAGGTATTGGGAAAAAAGTCGATACACATGCATTATCGATTAAGAAGATCGAGTTGCAAATGGACCAATTATCTGCAACAGTGAACACATGGCAACCGGTCACTCTTCCTAGCAACACTGTCCAAAATCTAAAAAATGATGCGCACTGTATGGCAATCACTACTCCAGGTGGTAAGCAAACCATTGGCCCACCTATGCCGTCTAATGAGAAAAATGTGAAAAAAGATGATGATAAAGTGGTATAGGGTAGTGGTGAAGCAGAAAAGAGCACTAGAAAATATACAGAAGTCCCTATGAAGGTAATTCCCATGCCTAGACCACCACAACCCTTCCCTCAGAGATTAGTAGAAAAGACCGAGGATGGTAAACATCAGTGCTTTATGATAATGCTGAAGCAGCTTTCTATCAATGTCTCTTTGGTAGAAGCTCTAGAACAAATGCCCAGCTATGCAAAGTTTATGAAAGATCTGGTTACAATGAAAAGATCGGTCACTTTCGAGGATGATGATAGACTGCATCATTGTAGTGCTATTACTACAAGATCTCTCGTACCAAAGAAAGAAGATTCGGGTGCGTTCAGTATTCCTTGTACAGTCGGGTCATTACATTGTGCGTAATCATTATGTTATCTGGGGGTTAGCATAAATCTCATGCCCCTCTCGATTTACAAGAAGTTTGGTTTGGGTGACCCAAAACCCACTGCGATGCGGCTAGTGATGGCTGATCGAACAACGAAAAGGCCTATAGAGATACTCCATGATGTGCTAGTAAAAATAAAATCATTCATATTTCAGGCAGATTTTGTTATTCTAGATTGTGAAGTTGATTTTGAAGTGCCTATTATTCTTGGGAGGCCATTCCTTGCTACAGGTAGAGCCTTAGTTGATATGGAATAGGGCAGATGAAATTTCGGTTGAACAATGAAGAAGCTACCTTCAATATTTGTAGGACCATTAGCCAGAGTGGTGAGCTCCAATCGGTATCCGCCATATCCCACAAATAACAGACGAAGAAGGAGAATGAAAAGGAAGTGCACAACAAGAGTTTATGGTTGGGGATTTGGTGCTTTTAGACAGTTCTGGGTTGCCTTGTCTTCCAGGCAAGCTCAAGTCCAAACGGACTGGCCCTTACTTGATTACCCAAGTATTCCCTCATGGAGCAGTTGAGTTAAAAACCAAGGAGGGAGTGAGGTTTAAGGTGAATAGAGAAAAAATAAAACTCTATTTTGGGCATACTGAATCGACAAATGAAGTGATTGAGGCATACCATCTTGATGAAGTCTAAGTATTCAAGTGTCCTCAGTCGTGCTGCGCCGTTAAATGAGGTGCTTGTTTGGAGGCAACCCAATACTTATAGTTTTTCTTTCAAGTAATGGTGGCATTTTCTACTAATGGGTTTTAAATTTGCAGGCACATCACCAGGAAATTCTGTAGAAAATTACTTTGCAGCTGTCACTTACGTACATAGCGTCGGACCGTTTCAACCGTGATGGACCGTCGCATGAATCTGTCGTACTAGGTACGTCTTTGTGTTATTTTAAAACTAGGAACACGCGACGGAACCAATGATGGATCATTAAAACAGAGACGGACCGTCGTCGTGGAATCATCGTGTCATTAATGAGGCGTACCCGACCTTACCCAGCTGGGAATTTTTAAAAAATTCAACATTAAAAACCCCCAACCATTCATTTCACCCCATTTTTCACTCTTCCTCCTATTTCCCTCCCTTTTAAACTTCCAAAATCATCTCCCTCTTAAACTGATCATTTTCCCCAAATTCTCCAAACTCCCAAAAGTCCTCATCTACTAGTCGGAGCTGCTCCTGTGGGTGTTTTCTTAATCACCAAGTACCTTTTCCCCTTGTTTTTCTCAAATTCTCATGTATGTGTCTCTAATTTATTTTCATTTATATTGCATTTTTGTTTATCAATTAGTATTAGCCTAGTTCTTCTTGATATGTTCATTTTTTAAAATAAAATTCTGTCTGACCTAGGTTAAAAATCCTCGAAATTGTCGTATTTAAACCCTATAAATAGGTGCTTTAGCATTGCTAGTTTACTAGGTATTTGGGTTAAACAAATGTAGGTTAAAACACTACCAATTTTATTTAGGTCATAGGGGATGAATGGGGCACTCCCAGTTATGTCAGTGAGTTACAGAACGAGACCTCGATGACGGACCGTCGTACCCACGATGGACAATTATTGGTTCTGTTCCAATAGCCCTAACACCCCAATATCCAATTTTCTCCAAGTTTCCACCAACGGCCACATGCGACGGATCGTCGTTCCGACGACGGTCCATCCTGCACAACCGTTCTGGTTGTCAGAGACCCTATTCCTAAGTGTCTCTCACTTTTTCTAAGTGTCCTTAACCGGATACATCTAACGGACCGTCATTCTTAAGATGGTCCGTCCCGCACAACCGTTCTGGTTGTCAAAGATCCTATTCCCAAGGGTCTCTCACTTTTTTACAAGTGTCCTCCAACGGACATATGCGACGGATCGTCGTCCCCCCGACGGTCCGTATTTCACAACCGTTTTGGTTGTTAGAGACCCTATTCCTGAGGGTCTCTCACTTTTTCTAAGTGTCGTCAAACGGACACATGTGTCGAACTGTCATCCCTACGACGGTCCGTCCTGCACAACCGTTCTGGTTGTCAGAGACCCTGTTCCTAAGGGTCTCTCTCTATTTTCTAAGTGTCCTCAAATGGAGAAGTACGATGGACTGTCATACACATAATGGTAAGTCCTGCATAACCGTTATGATGGTCAGAGACCCCTCTCCTAAGGGTCTTCATATTTTTTTTCAAGTGTCCTCTGACAGACACCTACGGTGGACCGTCGTTCTTGTGATGGTCCGTCCTGCACATACCGTCATACTTGTCAGAGACTCTCCATAAGATTTCTCCATATACACATAGTCTAAGTAAGACACGACGGACCCCATGATGGCTCGTCGTACTCACGATGAGCCGTCACCTGGTCTGTTGTGTTTCACTGTTACTATAGCAATGTAATTTTCTTTTAATTTTTTTATTTTGTGTGGTTTTGCTTGTATTATTTGCTCCTTCTAGTACTAATATTTATACTTTACAAGTACTATCTACTATTACACCAAAAAAAGATCGAGTCTATGCACGCGGGCGATCGAAGTTTGTCGCCCCATCTGACCAACTGGTCATTGGCTCTGATGATGAGCGTGATCTCGAGTACGTTCCCCCAAGCACTTCCACCCCATCCCGTGCTGAAGGTGCTGCCAGAGGCACACCCAAAAAGGTGGCGTATGACGTAGTCACTGTCTCCCAGTCTGATAAGGAGTGCACACTGACTAGCACACCTTCTGTATCAGCCACTAATGAAGAAGAAGCGTTTGGCTCCTTAGGAGTTTCGTAGTCGGAGGATGCCTCCGGATCTGCTGAGGTTCCCGCACCCGCCACCGCTGCAGCGTCGGCCTCGTCTGATGAGGCTGACAGTTTGGGATCCACACCCAGTTCACCAGCTCGTGTGCTCACCCCGATTATTGACCTGCCCAACCGGTGGTGTGTCGACGAGCAGTTTGAAGTCTATTCCGATGCAAAGTTCCTGAATGACAAAGGAGTTATGACTCAAATACTTTTATTTGTGTGGTGGGTCCTTACAGGAAGTCGCCCGACGATGCTTGAGATCCACAATCTCTTCACCAGACATCGAGTTGAGTGGACAACACGTCCGTTGGGACGTTATAGTGAAGAACTGATCCGAGAGATCTACGCTTCCTACGTAGCGACTCTCCAATCACAGATTGATAGGCGGGCTACACCCGCCAAAAAGGCTCCACTGGAGCATGTCCGAGTACGTGGTGTTCAGGTTGATATCTCCCTGCCTGCCATCCGCAGGTTTCTATACAACGAGAATGTTGATGCTAACCGGACCCCTCTCATTGCCGAGTTTGACTACAGATGGCTGATTGTCAAAGATGGCCAATTTCTGCGTGAGCCATCGCTGAGAGAGACCACCAAGCGGTGGATGGCCCTGCACTTGTCCGTTGATTAAGAGGGTGCCGACTGGGTGATCGATCCAAAGAGGGCCATCAAGAAGGCCAACCTTACTTTCATGGTGAAGTTTTTGTGGTTGATTGTCTGCCACTAGGTTTCCCTCACAGCCGCTGATAATATCGTTACATGGGATCGAGCAGTACTGATGGCGGCGATGATAGCCGGGTTCGAGGTGGATTTTGCGTGGCTTCTACAAGCGGTCATGCACAAGAGGGCTTTTTAGGTCACAACTACTTACCCTTTCCCATGCATGATATTTTCTCTATGCAGGTCCGCAGTGTGCCTATATGGCACGTTGATCAGCTCAAGACCCCTCTGGGCACTGTTGATATCGGCCTCATCAAGGATGAAGCCAATGATTTCGCTCCACGTAGAGGACCCCGTCCAGAGTTGCCTCCACTTGTTGACAATCTAGCTGATACGGTAGCACAAGCCCGCACAGCTACGCAGGAGGCTTCCACTGACACTACCCCAGTCGAGTCTATCCCGGGTAGTAGCACTGCCCCGAGCAACTCTTGCTCAACACCTTTACCCGCTCTAGTCCCGCTTGCTAGGGTTCAGAAATTAGAGGCGTAAATGTCTATACTTCTGCATCATATCCAGACTTGGATGCAGAGGTCTATTAACGAGGCAGAAGAGTGTTTGGAGCGGTGAATTATCGAGCACACAGAGCGAAAGATCGCTGAATTTCATCAGTGCTTAGACACTTTTGAGTTGCCAGTGCTAGCCCGACCAGCCCCTCCGGTGGATGTGTTGACCCTTCAGGCTGCGGTCGACAGTCTTCGCGCTGATATTGATATGATCTTAGAGGCTAGGGTGCCTGAGTCTTAGGCCTCTCTTTAGAGACTGCTCAAGACATAATGATGGCGGCCCTGTTCGCCACTTCAGAGATTCCACCACCTCCCCCTCGAGAGCATGCCAAGAGGCATAGGGGCCGAGAGGAGGATGAGGCGCTAGCACGGAAGAAGGAGCGCCGTGATATGGAGGCTGCGAGAAGAGCCTCGCTTGCTGAGGAGGAGGCACGTCAGATGAGAGCAGAAGAGTTAGCTGCTGGGGGACCGGACCCACCAGCTTGTCGGCGCTTTGCGCCCCAGGTTTTTCTTCACCTACCACTCTAGTATTTCAAAATTTTAATGCATTGGGGACAATTTCATATCTTTTTGTTGGGGGTGGGGTAAATGGAAAGTGAGTGCTAGGGTGAAGTATGAGTAGTTCAATTCACTATACTCTTTAAGGGTTGTGTTTCCTGTGTTCTTTTTCCCCAAGAGATTGATTACTTTTTCTGTTGAACCGACATTTCTATATCGTGTGTACATAGTTTAATTCTGGAGCATGATGGCTAAAATGATATCCTGATAAAATAAAAATGATGCATGACTAGGCATAGTAATTGATAAATGTGTGGCTCTAAGCATGACATAGAGGTACACCACTGCATGCCCCTAAGTCTAAAATTCGAACTAGGTGTCTGATAATCTGGTAGAGTGATGATATGTCAAGTGAGTGTGAGGAAGATTTGAATAGTCCACTATTTGTACTGAGCTAGAACTTGCCTGGTTAGTCCTGCTAAAAGTAAGCTGTAATAGACAATTAGGAAAGGATCATAGGCCCTTATTCAATGTAGCCCATTTTTAGCCTAAATAAAAGAAAACCAAATGAAATTTATCCTTCTTTGATCCAAATGATTTGAGGTTAAATTAGACATTTCTTTTTCACCCCAACTGATCTTTTCTAAGAATAATATGTTGGCCCTGGTCCCTCCTTGGGCATGTGCACCACATCTTATGCCAAAAGCATAAGTTATGGGTGGCTAATGCAGTAAACAACCTTTTTATGGCCCTGACCCTACTTTGGATATTGTGTAGTTTGACTCATGGCAAATCCATGAGTTGAGGGTGGCTATTATGAGGAATGCTCTGAAAAGTGGGGTTGAAAGAACAAAGAGTGAAAAAGAAAAAAAGTAAAGTGACTCAAGAATTGTTTAAAATAAAAGTAAAAAAGATACAATAAATACAAGCAAGAAAAGAAGAGAGTCACTTACATAAATGAAGAAAAAAGGGAAAATAGCAAGGTTAAAGAACATGAGAAACTGGGCAAAAGAAAATGATAGAAAATGATATATTTATCGGATATGTCAAGGAGCGCATAGTGCATAGTGAGTCTGTGTCATGGTCTGATTCCACATAATTCAAGCCAAATAGTGATAACATGCATAAATATGATGATATTAATCGAGATTGATAACCAAATGATTGCAAAGGATAAAACATGGATACTATTGTACAAAGATTGTGTATTGAGTCATAGTGCGTCGCTTGAGGAAAAACAACTAATTTAAGTTTAGCGTGTTCATATACCGTGGTTTCAAGGTATTATTAATAATTTTCCTGAAGTTTAGTGTGCCCAAAAGCCTTTTTGTGGTAATTTTTATATAAGTTTCTCCTTATTTTGCAGGGAATCTTTCCAAAGATGAATGCGGAGGTTTTAAAGCGAAGAATGCAGAAGAGACCACCTACGGAGCTTGTGACAGTCTATCATGCTCGTGACGGTCCGTAAGTGGCAGCATAGTGCAGCTGCTGAAGGAAGATGGGGAAGTCTGACCAAGTATGGGGTTACCAAAAGCGTGACAGGCCGTCGTGTCCATGACGGTCCGTCCTGCAGTTTCGTCATGAAGTTCAGAGAAGTAGTCCCAGTACCCATAATCCAAGAGTTAAAAGTGTTTTGGAACGGATACCCTCGACGGACCGTTGTGCCTGTGAAGATCAGTCATACCTGCCGTCGAGGGTAATGAAGAGAGCAGCTGAAGAAATTGCACAAGAATGGGAGGACGGAGTCCATCACGGCCCGTCGTGACAACGATGAGCTGTCGCGACACTTTTTGACAGATTTCCAGCAAATAGAGTCCTTGTTTAATTAGGTTTTTATTTTCTATAAATAGTTCGAAAAACCTCATTTTTGAGGTTAGTCTCTGAATTATTTGGTTAGGCCCTTGATTATTGTTAGATTCTTGATTATTTTGAGATTCTTTTAATTGATTGTTGGTGATTTTTGTTGATTAATCAAGAGAACTTTCGGATTTTACTCTTTCTCATTGAACAAAGTACATGAATTCTTATACCATATATTTGAATATTGTAAATATGACTATGGGTAACAAAACTCTATAACTAGGGTTGTGGGAACCATAGGAAAATAATGAGGTAAAACCTAACTAAAATAACAATTCTAGAATAGTGTCTTGCATGTATTGATAATTCTTTTGCTAAGAAGTCATTTTAACGGATGGCCAATGTTAGAACTCGCCTTAATGCTACTTGCCGGACAAAGGAGGTAGATAATAGGAAAAGAATAATCAACATAGATTTATTATATACTATCTAATAGGCTAGTATTGATTGGTACAAGGTAATAACTTAGTCAGATATCGAATATGATGCTTAATATGAGGTAATTATAAGGGTTAGGATAGCAACACACGTAGCCGGACCAAGGTGCGGAGTGAAATTTTCTAGATGTCGGACCAAGGATTTAGAAATACATAACTTATCATTTTGCATGCAAGATACTAGGAAAGAATTGTTATATTTAGACTTATCAAGTTATGAACCTGTGGGGAACACGTAGACCCTAGTTACTTTGATTAATTGATTAAACTTCAACATTCGAAGGTGTTAGCTGTATTCTTTTATTTAGCTAGTTATTTTCATTTATTTAAGAATAGAAACCCCCCTTTTTAGCATTTTTGCTATCCAAGGAAGTAATTGACTGAACAATAGAAATAATAGATTGAAGTTAAGTCTAAACTATTTTCCTCGTGGGAATGATCCCAACCTCACTAGTTGGGTTATTTACTTGACACGACCACTTTACTTCTTAATTGAGAAGTATGTTTGAGCGTATCAAATTTTGGCGCCGCTGCCGAGGAAAGTAGCTTTTAGATTAACTTAAACTTATTACTATAGTTTAGTTGATATTTTCTTGATTTTACTTTGTTTTATTATTTTTGATTCGTGCAGAACCACCCTTCTTGCATGCCAAATACATAGAGAGTAAGAGAACCTTGTTTCCCTACGATCACGAATTAGAGCGTACACTACGCAACATTAATACAAACTTGGGAATTAATGATGATGATCCAAACCATAAAATCCCAGCTCTAGTTAATGTTCATGGTCAGTTGTTACCCGATGCTCCGAGTGAATACCAACAGAGGGGACAAATCCCGCTCCACGGCCCCATGCATACTACAGAGGCTATGATAACATAGCAGACTCCAATGGGCCACTTCTCTTGCCCCCTCTACCATTAGCCCACACCTTTGTGGTAATTAGTAGCCTGATGCAAATGCTCACTGCTAGAGGTTTGTTTTAGGGCTACCTTTTGACGAACCACATGCCCATATAGCTATGATAAGGGTAGTGTGTAAAAGCTTTGTAGGGAGGCCTGACTTGGACTTGTATGTAATAGGGCTTAGAGTGTTTCCCCTCTCACTGATGGGAGAGGATGCTATATGGTTCACTAAGCTCCGTTACAACTCAATTTTCACTTGGAAACAACTAAGGGATGTTTTCTTAGCACGCTACTATCCGGTCTCAGAGAAACTAAACCACAAAGATAGAGTGAACAACTTTGTGGCACCATCAGGAGAGTCAGTTAGTAGTTGCTGGGATAGATTCACCTCGTTCTTGAGAAGTGTCCTAATCACCATAGAGATGATGAGTCACTGAAGTAATACTTCTATCGGGGACAGGATGATAATAATAAAGCGGTGTTGGACACTATAGCAGGTGGATCTTATGGGGAGTGTCCTTATACTGAGATTGCTGAAAAAATAAACAAAATCTCTCAGATTAGTAAAGCTTGGAGTACTAAGAATTCAGATACTGAGAGAAATACCTTCGCAGTGCAGTCCACTCACAACCCAGCCGCAGATAAGATTCGTGAAGAAATGGATCAGATGAGAACTGAGCTTGGGTTAGTACTAAAACATATCACTGGAGGTGCAGAAAAGATAAAAGCAGTTAACTACTTGCCTAAACCACCACCTCCTAATGATCAATGCTATTATGCGAAGGACTCCTATGCTGTAAATGAGCATATGGGGGTTTCCGACCAAGCGCCCAAGCCTCAAATCAGAATAATTGGCGCCAATGTCAAGGGAATCAAGGTCGGATCTATGGTAACTATAAACGTGAGGGTCATTATGTCCGAGATGGAAACTATTACCACGACATCAACTTCAACACTGGTATCTACGGTAACAGAAATAATAGGAATGGGCCGTATGTCCCTCCTCAAAATCGTGAAGCTACTCCGAGGTATGGCTGAGATAGTATGGCGCGAGTCGAGGATATGTTGCACAAAATGGTGAGGGGGTTTGATGCTAGTGATGAGCACATTAAAGAGTTAAGGTGTGATTTAGCAGGTATTGGGAAAAAAGTCGATACACATGCAATATCGATTAAGAAGATCGAGTTGCAAATGGACCAATTATCTGCAACAGTGAACACATGGCAACCGGTCACTCTTCCTAGCAACACTGTCCAAAATCTAAAAAATGATGCGCACTGTATGGCAATCACTACTCCGGGTGGTAAGCAAACCATTGGCCCACCTATGCCGTCTAATGAGAAAAATGTGAAAAAGGATGATGATAAAGTGGTATAGGGTAGTGGTGAAGCAGAAAAGAGCACTAGAAAATATACAGAAGTCCCTATGAAGGTAATTCCCATGCCTAGACCACCACAACCCTTCCCTCAGAGATTAGTGGAAAAGACCGAGGATGGTAAACATCGGTGCTTTATGATAATGCTGAAGCAGCTTTCTATCAATGTCTCTTTGTTAGAAGCTCTAGAACAAATGCCCGGCTATGCAAAGTTTATGAAAGATCTGGTTACAAAGAAAAGATCGGTCACTTTCGAGGATGATGATAGACTGCATCATTGTAGTGCTATTACTACAAGATCTCTCGTACCAAAGAAAGAAGATCCGGGTGTGTTCACTATTCCTTGTACAGTCGGGTCATTACATTTTGCGAAAGCATTATGTGATCTGGGGGCAAGCATAAATCTCATGCCCCTATCGATTTACAAGAAGTTGGGTTTGGGTGACCCAAAACCCACTGCGATGCGGCTACTGATGGCTGATTGAACAGTGAAAAGGCCTATAGTGATACTCCATGATGTGCTAGTAAAAGTGGAGTCATTCATATTTTCGGCAGATTTTGTTATTCTTGATTGTGAAGTTGATTTTGAAGTGCCTATTATTCTTGGGAGGCCATTCCTTGCTAAAGGTAGAGACTTAATTGATATGGAAAAGGGGCAGATGAAATTTCGGTTGAACAATGAAGAAGCTACCTTCAACATTTGTAGGACCATTAGCTAGAGTGGTGAGCTCCAATCGGTATCCGCCACATCCCACAAAGAAAATATGAAGAAGGAGAATGAAAAAAAAGTGCACAACAAGACTTTAATGTTGGGGATTTTGTGCTTTTAGACAGTTCTGGGTCGCCTTGTCTTCCGGGAAACCTCAAGTCCAAACGGACTGCCCCTTACTTGATTACCCAAGTATTCCCTCATGGAGCATTTGAGTTAAAAACCAAGGAGGGAGTGCGGTTTCAAGGTGAATAGGGAACAAATAAAACTCTATTTTGGGCATGCTGAATCGGCGAATAAAGTGATCGAGACATACCATCTTTATAAAGTATGAGTAGTCAAGTGTCCTCACTCGTGCCGCGATGTTAAATCAGGCGCTTGTTGGGAGGCAACCCAATACTTATTGTTTTTCTTTCTATTCATGGTGGCATTTTATACTAATAAGTTTTAAATTTGCAGGCACATCACCAGGAAATTCTGCAGAAAATTACTCTCGAGCAGTCACTTACAGATACAACGATGGACCGTTTCAACTGTGGCGGACCATCGCATGAATTTGTCGTGCCAGGTATGTCTTACTGTTATTTTCAAACTAGGGCATACGCGACGGAACCTACGATGGATTGTCAAAACTGAGACGGACCGTCTGCGTGGAATCATCGCGTCATTAATGAGGTGTACCCGACCTGACCCGGCTGGGTTTTTTTTATAAAATTCAACATTTAAAACCCCCTAACCTTAATTTTCACCCCATTCATTCGCTCTTCCTCCTATTTTCCTCCCTTTTCAACTTCCAAAATCATCTCCCTCTTCAACCGATCATTTTCCCCAAATTCTCCAAAGTCCTAAAAGTCCTCGTCTACTAGTCAGAGCTGCTGATGTGGATGTTTTCTTGATTACCAAGTACCTTTTCCTCTTGAAATTATCAAATTCTCAGGTATGTGTCTCTAATTTCTACTCATTTATATTGCATTTTTATTTATCAATTAGTATTAGCCTAGTTCTTCTTGATATGTTCATTTTTTCCAATAAAATTCTGTCTGACCTAGGTTTAAAATCCTCAAAATTGTCGTGTTAAAACCCTAGAAATAGGTGTTTTGCATTTCTAGTTTACTAGGTATTTGGGTTAAACAAATGTGGTTAAAACACTACAAATTCGATTTGGGTCATAGGGGATGAATGGGGCACCCCCATTTCTGTCACTGAGTTACAGAACGAGACCCCAATGACAAACCGTCGTACCCATGACGGACCGTCGTTGGGTCCGTTCCAACAGCCCTAACACACCATTGTCAAATTTTCTCCAGGTGTCCACCAACGGCCACATGCGACGGATCGTTGTTCCCACGATGGTCCGTCCTACACAACCGTTTTGGTTGTCAGAGACCCTATTCCTAAAGGTCTCTCACTTTTTCTAAGTGTCCTTCAAAGGACACATGCGACAAACCATCATTCCTACGATGGTCCGTCCTGCACAACCGTTCTTGTTGTCAGAAACCTTATTCCCAAGGGTCTCTAACTTTTTTCCAAGTGTCCTCTAACGGACACATGCGACGGACCATTATCCCTTCGACAGTCGGTCCTGCACAACCGTTCTAGTTGTCAGAGACCCTATTCCTGAGGGTCTCTCACTTTTTCTAAGTATCCTCAAACGGACACATGTGACGGACCATCTTTCCTACGACGATGATCGACATTCCATTCCCCTTAGTTGTAGGTGCTCGTTCTATTTTGATATGAATGGGCCGGGGCTCCCGAGGTACATATGGTCCGTCCTGTACAACCGTTCTGATTGTCAGAGACCTAGTTCCTAAGGGTCTCTCTCTATTTTTCTAAATGTCCTCAAATGGATAAGTACGACTGACCATCATACTCACGATGGTCTGTCCTGCATGACCGTTATGATGGTCAGAGACCCCTCTCCTAAGGGTCTGCATATTTTTTTTCAAGTGTACTCTGACGGAAACCTACGACGAACCATCGTACCTGTGATGGTCCGTCCTGCACATACCGTCATACTTGTCAGAGACTCTAATTCAGGATTCTCGATATACACATAGTCTTAGTACGACACAACGGACCCCATGACGGCTAATCGTATTCACGACGAGCCGTCACCTGGTCCGTTGTGTTTCACTGTTAATATAGGAATGTCATTTTCTTTTTAATTTTTTTTATTTTGTGTGCTTTTATTTGTCTTGTTTTCTCCTTCTAGTACTAATATTGATCCTTTAGAATTATTATCTGCTGTGGCACCAAAACAAGATCGAGTCTATGCACGCGGAAGATCGAAGTCTGTCACCCCGTCTGCTCGCCTGGTCATTGGCTCTGATGATGAGCGTGAGCTCGAGTACGTGCCCCCAGGCACTTCCACCCAATCCCGTGCTGCACGTGCTGCCAGAGCCACACACAAAAAGATTACGTCCGGCGTAGTCACTGCCTCCCAGTCTGATGAGGAGCGCACACTGACCGGCACACCTTCTGGGTCAGCCACTAATTAAGAAGGAGCGTCTGGCTCCTTAGGAGTTTCGTGGTCAGAGGAAGCCTCCGGATCTTTTGAGTTTCCCGCATCCGCCATCTCTTCTTCGTCGGCCTAGTCTGATGAGACTGACCGTTCAGAATCCACACCAGGTTCACCAGCTCATTCTCTCAATGTTACTGACCAGCCCAATTTGTGGTGTGTCGACGGGAAGTTTCAAGTTTATTCCGAAGAAAAGTTGCTGAATGACAAAGGATTTATGACTCGGACACTTACATTGGAGAGGAGGGTCCTTACGAGGAGTCTCCCGATGATGCCTGAGATCCACAATCTCCTCACCAGACATCTACTGGAGTGGACAGCACGTCCTTTGGGACGTTATAGTTAAGAGCTGGTCTGAGAGTTCTACGCTTCCTACATAGCGACTCTCCGATCACAGATTGTTAGGCGGGTTTCACCCTTCAAACAGGCTCCAGTGGAGCAGGTCAAAGTACGTGGAGTTCAGTTTGATATCTCCTGCCTGCCATCTGCAGGTTTCTATATGGAGAGAATGTTGATGCTAACCGAACCCCTATCATTGCCGAGTTTGACTACCGATAGCAGATTGTCAAAGATGGCTAATTTTTGCGTGAACCATCGCTGAGAGAAACCACCAAGACGTGGATATCTATGCACTTGTCCGTTGATGGAGAGGGTGTCGACTAGGTGACCGAGCTGAAGGGGGCTATTAAGAAGGCCAACCTGACTTTCACGGCGAAGTTTTGTGGTTGATTGTCCGCCACTGCCTTTCCCCCACAGCCTCTGATAATATATTCACATGGGATCGAGCAGTACTGATGGCGACGATGATAGCCGGGTTCGAGGTGGATTTTGCGTGGATTCTACAGGAGTTCATGTACGAGAGAGATTTTAAGGTCACAACTACTTATACTTTCCTGTGCATGATATTTTCTCTATGCAGGTCCGCAGGTGTGTCTATATGACACGTTGATCAGCTCAAGACCCTTCTGGGCACTGTTGATATCGGCCTCATCAGGGATGAAGCCAATGAGTTTGCTCCACGCAGAGGGCCGCGTCCAGAGTTGCCTCCATTTGTTGACAATCCGGCAGATACGGTAGCACAAGCCCGCACGGCTACGCAGGAGGCTTCCACTGACACTACCCCGATCGAGTCTATCCCAGGTAGTAGCACTACCCCGAGCTCCTCTCGCTCAGCCCCTTTACCCGCTCTGGTCCCACTTGCTAGGGTTCAAGATTAGAGGCATAAATGGCTACACTTCTGCATCATATCCAGCCTTGGATGCAGAGGTGTATTACCGAGGCACAAGAGCATTTGGAGAGGATAATTGTCCAGCACACAGAGTGAAAGATCGCTGAAATTCATCAGCGCTTGGACGCTTTTGAGTTACGAGTGCTAGCCCGACCAGCCCCTCCGGTGGATGTATCCACCCTTTAGGCTTCGGTCGACAGTCTTCACGCATATATTGATATGATCTTACAGACTAGGGTGCCAGAGTCTGAGGCCCCTTCTATAAAGCCTGTGGAAGACACAGTGATGGCGGCCCTATTCGCCACTTCAGAGATTCCACGAACTCCCCCTCGAGAGCATACAAAGAGGCGTAGGGGTCGAGAGGAGGATGAGGCGCGAGCACGAAAGAAGGAGCGCCTTGAGATAGAGGCTACGAGGAGAGCCTCGGTTGCTGAGTAGGAGGCGCGTCAGATAAGAGTAGAAGAGTTAGCTGCTGGGGCGTCTAGCTCCAAAACTGTGGAGATAGTGGGAGGAACTGCTGATAGTGCTGTATATGCTGAAGATACCATAGAGGGTGTCCAGATTATAGAGGTAGTGGGTTCCGGGGAACCGGACCCACCACCTTGCTGATCGTCGACGCTTTGCGCCCCAGGTTTGCTTCACCTACCACTCTAGTATTTTAATTTTTTTATGCATTGGGGACAATTGAATGTCTTTTTTTGGGGTGGGGTACATGGAAAGTGAGTGCTAGGGTGAACCGGCATGACTATATCTTGTGTACATAGTTTAATTCTGGAACATGATGGCTAAAATGATATCCTGATAAAATGGAAAATGATGCATGACTAGGCATAGTAATTGATAAATGTGTGGCTCTAAGCATGACATAGAGGTACACCACTGCATGACCATAAGTCCAAAATTCGAACTAGGTGTCTGATAATCTGGTAGATTGATGAGATGCCAAGTGAGTGTGAGGAAGATTTGAATAGTCCACTATTTTTATTGAGCTAGAACTTGCCTGGTTAGTCCTGCAAAAAGTAAGCTGTAATATACAATTAGGAAAGGATGACAGGCCCTTATTCAATATAGCTCATTTTTAGCCTAAATAAAAGAAAACCAAATGATATTTATCCTTCTTTGATCCAAATGATTTGAGCTCAAATTAGACCTTTCTTTTTCACCCCAACTTATCTTTTCTGGGAATAATGTGTTGGCCCTGGTCTGTCCTTGGACGTGTGCACCTCAGATTATGCCAAAAGTAAAAGTTGAGGGTGTCTAATGTAGTAAGCAACCTTTTTATGGACCTGACCCAACTTTGGGTATTGTGTTCTTTGACTTATGGCAAAGCCATGAGTTGAGGGTGGCTATTATGAGGAATGTTCTGTAAAGTGGAGTTGAAAGAACAAAGAGATAGAAAGAACAAAAGTAAAATTGAGTCATGAATTGGTTGAAAGAAAAGTAAAAAAAAATTACAAGAAATACAAGCAAGAAAAGAAGAGAGTCACTTACACAAATGAATAAAAAAGGGAAAATAGCAAGGTGAAAGAATATGAGAAACTGGGCAAAATAAAATGATAGAAAATGGTATATTTAGCCGATATGTCAAGGAGGGAAAAAGTCACTAAAGTATACCTAAATATACCCTACGTGACCCTGAACCTGTGATACAAGCTAAGAATGTCCTATCGTGATCCTAAGGGTTGTATAGCGAACTTAAAGCTGTGAAAATAAGGGAAAGCTTATGGCAATAGTTATGAATGAGTGTGAATTTGTTCTGAGAGTTAGTGTTGAAAACTAATCCTTATACTCAAACTGAAATCATTGTGCGAAAAATGAGGATTTTGTTTTGAAGTGAGAACACTAGTTGCATTTCCGGAAAATATTAGCACCTCGATGAGAAATTGAAGAAGACAAGTGTTAGTGCATTGTGAGTCTGTGTCATGGTCTGATTCCACATAATTCAAGCCTAATAGTGATAACATACATAAATATGATGATATTAATCAGGATTGATAGCCTAATGATTTTAAAGGATAAAACATGGATAATATTGTACAAAGATTGTGTATTGAGTCATAGTGCGTCGCTTGAGGACAAAAAACAAATTGAAGTTGATGGTGTTGATATACGGTGGTTTCACGGTATTATTAATACTTTTTCCTTAAGTTTAGTGTGTCCAAAAGCCTTTTTGGATAATTTTTATATAAGTTTCTCCTTATTTGCAGGGAATCGGTCCAAAGATGAATGCGAAGGTTTTTTAGCGAAGAAATGCAGAAGAGACCACCTACGGACCTTGTGACGGTCCGTCATGCTCGTGACGGTCCGTAGGCGGCAGTGTAGTGCAGCTGCTGAAAGAAGATGGGGAAGTCTGACCTAGTGTGGGGTTACGAAAAGTGTGACGGACCGTCGCGTCCATGACGGTCCGTCCTACAGGTTAAAGTGATTTGGAACGGAGACCCTCGACGGACCGTTGTAATGACCTGTTTAGTCGTTTTGAGCAGTAGATTAATTTGGGGAAAAACTGGCTGAGACGACGGATCCCACGACGGACCGTCATGGGCACGACCGACCGTCGAGGGTGTCTCGTTCCAAAACACATAGAATTCTTAAATTTGGGTACTGAAATCGACTCTCTGAACTTCGTGACGAAGTGGCAGGACGGACCATCACAGGCATGACGGGCCGTCACTGACTCTTCAGTAAATTTCAGTCTCTGAACTCTGTGACGACTCAGCAGAACGGACCGTCGCAGGCACGACGGCCCGTCACAGACTGCGTAATCCTAGGCTGGGTCGGATTTCTTTAAATGTTTTAAGGGGCGTTTTGGACTATTCCTGCTTATAATTATAAAGTTAGAGGTTGAATATTAATAATCCAATTTCTTGAGGGTTAAAAGAGATAACCTTGAGTTAATTAGTGGGTTAATTCCTCATCTTTTATACTTAATTATATGCTAATTAGGGTAAAAGAAAGAGGGTTTGAATAAGAAAAATAGAAAGAACAAAGAGAGGGAGATCGATCGAGAGAGAGAGAAGAATGAAGAGGAAAACGAAAAACTTTGGGAAATTGCTTGCTTGATCATGAATTTGCGGTGGAGGTAGGTTATGGGTTTTTTTATGCTATCCGTAGTAAACTCTTAATAGCGAATGATATGTGTTGGGTAGTATTATAAAACCTTCTATATGCTTAATTGTGTGCTTACATGATGTGATTTTATAATTGTGATGAATAAGCATGATGAGTCTATTGAATCTCTAATCCTAAATGTACCTTGTGAATGAGGATGCCTTGGTATAAAAGAAGGCTTGATGAACTAAAGTAATGAGATTGATGATGCCTTGGTATAAAAGAAGGCTTGATGAACTAAAGTAATGAGATTGATGATGCCTTGATATAAGATAAGGCTTGATGAAATAATAGAATGAGATCAGTGGAGCGGGTGTCACGAACCGACACGTAGAATTAGGGGATTGGGTGTCATGAATTGAAACGTAGAATTAGGGGATCGGAGTGTCACGTTCTGACACATAGTAGTAGGGGAGCGGAGTGTCACGTACTCACACAAGGGGAATAAAGATAATGAATCTTGAATTTATGTTAATAAACTTGAATGAAAAGAACCTAGTTCCCAAATGAGTATGATATGGAGGCTTGAGTCCTCATGAGTGTACTTGACGTTATTTATCAAAGATTCTTGTACATGTTGTTGCTACAGATTGAGTATTCTAGTTGATTTATGATATTATCTAATATATACTGTTTTCTATTTTGAGTTGGCTGATGATATCTACTCAGTACCCGTGTTTTGTACTGACCCCTACTTGTATTTGTTTTTCTTTGTTATTTGTGGAGTGCAGCAAATGTGTCGTCGTCTTCAACTCAACCGCAACTCTAGCCAGTCTTCATTACACCGGATTTTAGGGTGAGCTTGGACTGGGTCTATCTCTTCATGTCTTGATGCCTTGAACTTCTGGCATGGACTAGCTTTTACTTATTTTAGCTTCTTAGATACTCTTAGATTTAGTAATTTGAGATAGATGTTCTTGTGATGATGACTTCAAGATTTTGGGGATAATAATAAGTGTTTGAGTTTTTAGAAGTTATTTGATTTATTTTGTTAATGAGTTTTAAGTCTTCCGCAATGTATTTAGTTCATTATGTTTGAAATGATGGGGTTTAGATTGGTTGGTTCGCTCACATAGGAGGATAAATGTGGGTGCCACTCGCGACCCTATTTGGGTCGTGACAAAGTTGGTATCAGAGCATTAGGTTCGTTGGACTCATCACACAAGAACGAGTCTAGTGGAGTCTTAAGGAACGGTAGGGGGACGCCTTTACTTTTTTTTTGAGAGGCTATAAGACTTTAGGAAAATTCCATTCTTTCTTTCTTCCTTTCGTGCTATTACTTGGGTCCAATTGGTATCTAGGTGATACAAATTTGTATATGACCATCTTCACTGTATTTCGCAGATGGTTAGAACTAGAGCAACGACTGCGCCAACACCAACACCGGCAAGACAAGAAGCGTCTGAGACAGCCACTGGGGCTGTAGCTCGAAAAGGAGTAGTGGCAAGAGGCCGTGGAAGAGGTCGTGGGAGGACGTCCTCTAGAGGAAGAGGACAAGCACCTAGCCCATCTGTTATTAGGGCGGTGACTCCTCCACCAACTGAGGAAGTGGTAAAAGAGGGTGAGGATGGGGAGAATGAACAAGTACAGAATGAGGAATTACCACCCCAACCTACCCCAGAGATCATCAATCAGGTCCTTGCTTATCTTAGCGGGTTATCTGATCAAGACCAGACACTTCCATTGTTTTCTGCACCAGCACCTCAGGTTCCGGAGCTACAACATGCGGCTACTGTGGCTCCCCGCATGGATGCCTCATTGGAAATAGGCACGTTTCCTCGTGTGACTACAAGGCCTATAATGACAAATGATCAGCATGAACTTTTCAGTAAGTTCTTGAAATTGAAACCTCCAGTCTTCAAAGGTGATGAATCTGAGGATGCCTACGATTTTCTGGTTGACTGTCATGAGCTACTACACAAGATGGGTATAGTAGAACAATTTGGTGTTGAGTTTGTGACTTATCAGTTTCAAGGGAACGCCAAAATGTGGTGGCGGTCACATGTTGAGTGTCAAGAAACAGAGGCACCACCTATGACTTGGGCATCATTCTCAAGCTTGTTTATGGAGAAGTATATCCCCCGGACATTGAGGGATAGGAAAAGAGATGAGTTCTTGAGCTTACAGCAAGGTAGGATGTCGGTTACTGCATATGAGGCTAAGTTTCGTGCATTATCCAGGTATGCCACCCAACTTTGTTTCAGTCCACAAGAGCGGATTCGCCATTTTGTGAAGGGGTTGAGGTCAGAATTGCGGATTTCAACATTACAGGTAGCAGCTACGGCAAAATCCTTTCAAGAAGTGGTAGACTTCGTGATAGAGGTTGAAGGAGTGAAGTCAGATGACTTCACCATGGCATCGACATCAAAAAGGTTTCGAAAGGGAGGAGAGTTTAATGGTTCTTACTCTAGAGGACAAGGTTCAGGAGGTTACTCAGTCCGACCAATTCAGTCTTCACTACAGACTGTAGTTGGGGGTCCACCTCAGACTAGTCAACACTTCTCTGAGAGACCTATGCTTGACTCTAGAGAGTGTTATGGATGTGGGGAGACTGTACATATTAGGAGGAATTGTCAAAAACAGAGTTATAGACCCCCAATAGCTAGAGGTAGAGGTGGTCGTGGTAGAGGCCGTTATTCTAGAGAACGTAGTGGCCGAGGTAATGGTGGTCACCAAAACGGCCGGGGTGACGGACAAATGGGAACTACTGCAGCGCAACATGTTAGGGGCAACGGGCAGACAGGTGATAGGGCCCATTGTTATTCTTTCCCTGGGAGAGCTGAAGAGGAGACATCTGATGCTGTCATCACATACAATCTTTTGGTTTGTGATTGCATGGCTTCTGTATTGTTTGATCCTGGATCCACATTTTCATATGAATCTTCCTCATTTGCTAATGGTCTTAATTTACATTGATAATTGCTTGACATGCCTATTCGTGTTTCTACTCCGGTGGGTGAGTCTGTGATAGTTGAAAAAGTATATAGGTATTGTTTGGTGACTTTTGAGGGGAGCAATACTTATGTACACTTGGTTATCTTAGAAATGGTTGATTTTGATGTAATTCTGGGTATGACTTGTCTTTCTCCGAATTTTGCGATCTAGGATTATAATGCTAAAACTGTGACGTTAGCCAAGCCTGGCACAGATCCGTTATTGTGGGAGGGCGACTACACTTCAATTCCGGTTTGTATCATCTCCTTTCTTCGTGCTAAGAGAATGGTTAGTAAGGGGTGTTTGGATTTCTTGGCACATCTCAGGGATGAAACTATCCAAGTACCTTCAATTGAGTTGGTTTCGGTAGTCCGTGAGTTTCTGGATGTGTTTCCTGTAGATCTTCCTGGTATGCCACCGGATAGAGATATTGACTTCTGCATTAATCTTGAACCGGGTACTCGCCCCATTTCTATACCCCCTTATAGAATGGCTCCCGCAAAATTGAGAGAGTTAAATGCTCAACTTCAAGAATTGTTAGGAAAGGGCTTCATTAGTCCAAGTGCATCTCCTTGGGGTGCTCTGGTATTATTTGTGAAGAAGAAGGATGGGAGTTTTCGGATGTGCATAGACTACCGGCAGTTGAACAAGGTAACTATTAAGAACAAGTATCCCATTCTTCGCATTGATGACTTGTTCGATCAGTTACAGGGTGCTTGTGTTTTCTCTAAGATTGACTTGATATCCGGTTATCATCAATTGAAAATACGGGCAACGGATGTGCCAAAGACTGCTTTACAGAATAGGTATGGGCATTACGAATTTGTAGTGATGTCTTTTGGTCTTACGAATGCCCCTGTTGCTTTCATGAGCTTGATGAATGGGATTTTTAAGCCATATCTGGATCTCTTTGTGATCGTATTTATTGATGATATATTAGTATACTCAAAGAGCAAGAAGGAACATGAGGAGCACGTGAGAATTGTATTGGAAATATTGAGGGAGAAAAAGCTTTATGCCAAATTCTCCAAGTGTGAGTTCTGGCTAGATTCAGTGTCCTTCTTGGGACACGTGGTTTCTAAGGATGGGGTGATGGTGGATCCATCTAAGATTGAAACAGTGAGGAATTGGGTAAGACCTACTAATGTGTCAGAAGTAAGGAGCTTTGTTGGTCTACCTAGCTACTACCGCCGATTTGTCAAGTGGTTCTCTTCTATTGCTTCCCAATTGAAAAGCTTGACTAAACAGAATGTTCCATTCGTATGGTTAGACGAGTGTGAAGAAAGCTTTTAAAAGCTCAAGACTTTGTTGACTACTGCACCAATCCTTACCCTGCCAGTGGAAGGTAAGAAATTTATTGTCTATTGTGATGCATCCTATTCGGGTTTGGGTGCAGTGCTAATTCAAGAGAAGAACGTTATCGCTTATGCCTCAAGGCAATTAAAGGTGCATGAACGTAACTATCCGACCCACGATTTGGAATTGGTCGCAGTTGTGTTGGCATTAAAGCAATGGAGACATTATCTATATGGGGTTAAGTGTGAAGTCTACACGGATCATCGTAGCCTACAGTATGTCTTTACTCAGAAAAATTTGAATTTAAGACAAAGAAGGTTGATGGAACTACTGAAGGATTATGACATCACTATCTTGTATCATCCAGGAAAAGCTAATGTTGTGGCAGGTGCCTTAAGTAGAAAGGTAGGGAGCATGGGAACTCTAGCCCACTTGCAAGTTTCTAGGCGTCCATTGGCTAGAGAAGTTCAGACTCTGGCTAACGACTTTATGAGGTTAGAAGTAAATGAGAAGGGAGGATTGTTGGCTTGTGTGGAGGCAAGTTCTTCTTTTCTTGACAAGATTAAAGGAAAGCAGTTTACCGATGAGAAACTGATCCGGATCCAAGATAAAGTATTGCGAGGAGAGGCTAAGGAAGAACATATCGATGAGGAAGGTGTTTTGAGAATTAAGGGAAGGGTATGTGTACCCCGCGTTGATGATTTGATCAACACATTCTGACAGAGGCTCATAGTTCCGGATATTCTATACATCCAGGTGCAACCAACATGTACCGTGACCTAAAGCAACATTTTTGGTGGAGTACAATGAAGCGTGACATTGTTGATTTTATTGCCAAATGTCCAAATTGTCAGCAAGTAAAATATGAACACCAGAGGCCCGGAGGAACACTTCAGAGAATGCCCATTCCTGAATGGAAATGGGAAAGGATTGCAATGGACTTCGTGGTTGGTCTTCCAAAGACATTGGGGAAGTTTGACTCTATTTGGGTAATTGTGGACAGATTAACTAAGTCTGCTCACTTCATCCCGATCAAGGTGACCTACAATGCAGAAAAGTTAGCTAAACTTTACATCTCAGAAGTTGTTCGATTGCATGGGGTTCCACTCTCCATCATATCGGATAGAGGTACACAGTTTACTTCTATGTTTTGGAAAACATTGCATGCAGAATTGGGTACTAGGTTGGACCTTAGTGCTGCGTTCCATCCTCAGACCGATGGTCAGCCTGAGCGAACGATTAAAGTGTTGGAGGATATGCTTCGTGCATGTGTGATAGACTTTGGTGGTCATTGGGATAACTTCTTACCCTTAGCAGATTTCTCATACAACAATAGCTATCACTCAAGTATTGATATGTCCCCATTCGAGGCATTGTATGGGAGAAGATGTAGGTCTCCCATTGGGTAGTTTGATGCATTCAAGGTTAGACCTTAGGGTACCGACCTTCTAAGGGAATCCTTAGACAAAGTGAAATGAATTCAAGAAAAGCTTTTAGCGGCTCAAATTAGGCAGAAGGAATATGCAGATCGGAAAGTTAGAGACTTGGAGTTTATGGAAGGTGAGCAAGTCCTGCTGAAGGTTTCACCCATGAAAGGGGTGATGCGGTTTGGTAAGCGAGGTAAGCTTAGTCCGAGGTATATTGGTCCCTTCAGAGTTCTGAAGCGCGTAGGGGAGGTAGCTTATGAATTAGCCTGGCCCCCAGGACTGTCAAGGGTGCATCCGGTATTCCATGTGTCTATGTTGAAAAGATACCATGGGGATGGAAACTATATTACTCGTTGGGATTCAATTTTGCTTGATGAGAATTTGTCTTATGAGGAGGAGCCTGTTGCTATTTTAGATAGAGAAGTTCGCAAGTTGAGGTCAAGGGAAATTGCATCTATCAAAGTTCTATGGAAGAATCGGCCGGTTGAAGAATCAACTTGGGGGAAAGAGGCTGATATGCAAGAAAGATACCCACACCTGTTCACAGATTCAGGTACTCCTTTTCGCCCTTGTTTTTCTTCTTGTGATCGTTCAAAGACGAACGATGGGTAAATTGGTATCTATTGTAACGACCTGTTTAGTCATTTTGAGCAGTAGATTTATTTGGGGAAAAACTGGCTGAGACGACGGATCTCACGACGGACCGTCATGGACACGATGGACTGTCAAGGGTGTCTCGTTCCAAAAAAATAAGAATTCTAAAATTTGGATACTGAAATCGACTCTCAGAACTTCGTGACGAAGTGGCAGGACGGACCGTCACAGGCATGACAGGATGTCACAGACTCTTCAGTAAATTTTAGTCTCTAAACTCTGTGACGACTCAGCAGGACGGACCGTCGCAGGCACGACGGCCCGTCAGAGACTGCGTAATCCCAGGCTGGGTCAGATTTCTTTAAATGTTTTAAGGGGTGTTTTGGACTATTCCTGCTTATAATTATAAAGTTAGAGGTTGAATATTAATAATCCAATTTCTTGATGGTTAAAAGAGATAACCTTGAGTTAATTAGTGGGTTAATTCCTCATTTTTTATACTTAATTATATGCTAATTAGGGTAAAAGAAAAAGGGTTTGAATAAGAAAAATAGAAAGAACAAAGAGAGGGAGATCGATCGAGAAAGAGAGAAGAACGAAGAGGAAAACGAAAAAGCTTTGGGAAATTGCTTGCTTGATCACGAATCTTCGGTGGAGGTAGGTTATGGTTTTTTTTATGCTATTCGTAGTAGACTCTTAATAGCGAATGATATGTGTTGGGTAGTATTATAAAACCTTCTATATGCTTAATTATGTGCTTACATGATGTGATTTTATAATTGTGATGAATAAGCATGATGAGTCTATTGAATCTCTAATCATAAATGTACCTTGTTAATGATGATGCCTTGGTATAAAAGAAGGCTTGATGAACTAAAGTAATGAGATTGATGATGCCTTGGTATAAAAAAAGGCTTGATGAACTAAAGTAATGAGATTAATGATGCCTTGGTATAAGAGAAGGCTTGATGAATTAATAGAATGAGATCAGTGGAGCGGGTGTCACGAACCGACACGTAGAATTAAGGGATCGGCTGTCACAACCCGACACGTAGAATTAGAGGATCGGAGTGTCACATTCCGACACATAGTAGTTGGGGAGCGGAGTGTCACGTACCGACACAAGGGGAATAAAGATAATGAATCTTGAATTTATGTTAATAAACTTGAATGAAAAGAACCTAGTTCCCAATTGAGTATGATATGGAGGCTTGAGTCCTCATGAGTGTACTTGACGTTATTTATCAAAGATTCTTGTACATGTTGTTGCTACAGATTGAGTATTATAGTTGATTTATGATATTATCTAATATATACTGTTTTCTATTTTGAGTTGGCCGATAATATCTACTCAGTACCCGTGTTTTGTACTGACCCCTACTTGTATTTGTTTTTCTTTGTTATTTGTGGAGTGCAGCAAACGTGCCGTCGTCTTCAACTCAACTGCAACTCTAGCCAGTCTTCATTACACCGGATTTCAGGGTGAGCTAATGCTTCTAGATTTGACTGGGTCTAACTCTTCATGTCTTGATGCCTTGAACTTCCGGCATGGACTAGCTTTTACTTATTCTAGCTTCTTAGATACTCTTAGATTTAGTAATTTGAGATAGATGTTCTTGTGATAATGACTTCCAGATTTTGGGGATAATAATAAGTGTTTGAGTTTTTAGAAGTTATTTGATTTATTTTGTTAATGAGTTTTAAGTCTTCCGCAATGTATTTAGTTCATTATGTTTGAAATGATGGGGTTTAGATTGGTTGGTTCTCTAACATAGGAGGATAAATGTGGGTGCCACTCGCGACCCGATTTGGGTTGTGACGACGGTTGTGCATGTGACGATCCCTCATACCTACCGTCGAGGGTAATGAAGAGAGCAACAGAAGAAATTGCACAAGTATGGGACGGCGGAGTCCATGACGGCCCATCGTGACCACGATGATCCGTCGTGATGTCCGTCGATCCAGCCGCGTTTTGACAGATTTCCAACAAATAGAGTCCTTTTTTAATTAGGTTTTTATTTTCTATAAATATTTCAAAAAACCTCGTTTTTTGAGGTTAAACTCTGGATTATTTGGTTAGGCCCTTGATTGTTGTTAGATTCTTGATTATTTTGAGATTCTTTTAATTGATTGTTGGTGATTTTTGTTGATTAATCAAGCAAACTTTCAAATTTTTCTCTTTCTCATTGAAGTAAGTACATGAATTTTTTACCATATATTTGAATATTGTGATTATGACTATGGGTAACTAAACTACTAGGGTTGTGGGAACCATAGGCAAATAATGAGGTAAAACTTAACTAAAATAACAATTGTAGAATAGTGTCTTGCATGTATTGATAATTCTTTCGCTTAGAAGTCTTTTTAACGGATGGCCAACGTTAGAACTCGCCTTAATGCTACTTGCCGGAACAAGGAGGTAGATAATAAGAAGAGAATTTTCAACATAGATTTAGTTTATACTATCTAATAGGCTACTATTGATTGGTAAGAGGTAATAACTTAGTCAAATATCGAATACGATGCTTAATATGAGGTAAATATAAGGGTTAGGATAGCAACACACATAGACGGAACAAGGTGCGGAGTAAAATTTTCTAGATGTCGGACCAAGGATTTAGAAATACATAACTTATCACTTTACATGCAAGTTACTAGGAAAGAATTGTTATAGTTAGACTTATCAAGTTATGAACCTGTGGGGAACACGTAAACCCTAGTTACTTTTATTAATTGATTAAACTCCAACATTCGAAGCTGTTAGTTGTATCCTTTTATTTCGCTAGCTTTTTTCATTTATTTAGGAGTAGAAACCCCCCTTTTTATCATTTTTGCTTTCCAAGGAAGTAATTGACTGAACAATAGTAATAATAGATTGAAGTTAAGTCTAAACTTTTTTTCTCGTGGGAACGATCCAACCTCACTAGTTAGGTTATTTACTTGACACGACCGCTTTACTTTTTATTTAAGAAGTAAGTTGGACCGTATCAGCTGTGCATATATGTTTTCTAACAATTGACATCAAAAGTCATACTTTCATTTTTATAGATAAATAAAATATATATCATGAGAATTTTATTAAAGAAACATGAACAATTTATGAATTGTTATTGGCGATTTTTGTTGAAATGACCTTACATATTCATAAATTCGCTCAAGTGCTAATGGATATATAGGGTGTGTTTGGTACGGAGGAAAATGTTTTCTCTGGAAAAAAAATTTCTAGAAAATGTTTTCCTGGAAAATAAGTAGATTTTGGACTTATTTTCTCATTTTTGGGTGGTGAGTATAAAAATATTTTCCGAAAATGATTTTGTGTTTGATTTATGAATGTAAAATGTTTTTGAGAGACATCCTTTATTTTTACTCAAGTAAAAAATAATTATGACATTGAAAATATTTTTTAAAATCAAAATTATTATTTTTTTGGGGAAGTGATGGGGGGTAGTGGGTGGGGGCGGGGGGAGGGGGTAAGAGTGAAAAAATAAAATAGTATTTTCAAAAAACAAAGTTAATTTTTTTTGGGGTTGGGGGTGGGTGGGGGCTGGCCGGGGGCTGGGGGTTAGGAGTTTAAAAATAAAAATTTGAAGTTGAAAATATTTTTGAAAAACAAAATTAATTTTTTGAGGAGGGGTGGGGTTGGGGGTGGTGGGGGGGGAGGGTCAGGGATCAGGTACAAAAATAAAATTTTGAAATTGAAAATATTTTTTTCAAATTGAAAAAACTGTAATTTGAAATTGGAGGAGAGTTATGGAAAATGTTTTCCTTAATTTTTTAAGGAAATTTATTTTCCTTAATTTTGAAGAAAATGAGTTGATTTAGAAAATATTTTCCAAACCTTTTGCCCCAACCAAACATGGAAAAATTGGAAAGCATTTTCGAGAATATGATAAGATCATTCTTTGTATCAATTGTGTTTATGTTAAATTTGGAACATGATTGTATATGGTTATTTGACAAGAATTGATATGTGATAAGAAGGTAGTTCATATTGTTTTAATTCCTAAAGATATCTAAATCCCTTGAATTTGATTTTGGTCATAAATTTGGAAATAAATATTTTTATATAGACTCCAATTGACCTGAAATTTTGAATGTTCTTTGATATTGGACTAGTAAGTGGTAGTCATTGCTATGTGATTATATATTTTTAAGGTCGTTAAAATGATTTTAAAGTTGTTCTTTGGAATTACAATGTGATTTAGTATGACCGACATCCTTTTTATGGGTTTTATTTATGTTATATGTGGTACATGATTACACATGAGGAGTCAACATATATTGATATATGATAAGGATGTGGATCAATTCATTTTTCCTTAAATCGTTATTATCTGAATTTGATCATAGATTTGGAGATATATATTATTTTTGAATTCTAATTGATTAGAGATTATTAGGTTCTTTTTTTCTAAATTTGTTGATGCGAATATCTGACACCATATATGTATGTTGAATAAGTAGTCATTTTTCATCAAGAATTATTGTTCAAGATGGATTGATATCTATAAGGCGTGTTTGAAATTTTAATATTCACTGAATATATAAACATGTTTTTTTTTTGGAATTTTAGAGTTTCGTTCTTTATTCTAATTCGTGTATCTATTTCACAAAATAATGATATATAATGAGAATTACTGAGCAGGAAAATCTGAAAATTCTATCATGGCAAAACAACGTTTTCAACCAAATTGATCACAGTTTTGGAATTAGAAAAAAGAAAAAGAACTCTGATTGATCTGAAATTTGGTAGATACTTATAAAATACCTAGTAAGAAATATTCTTTTTGGATCGTTATATGATTTTTGTCATAATTGACCAAATTGTAGTGAAGTATTAGTTTTATGTGTTCGCTTAGACCTTCCTCCCTAACGGATGAAATTGATATAGATCACTATGTATTTAATTGTCTAGTTTTGATAATCTATATGAACCCTCCTAAACTGAGAAGTATAAGATTGAAACAATGTAGCTAGAGGATTTTTACTTGACTTAGTAGATTCCCCAACTGAGTTAGGTCTATATAAGTTTATGTAGTTAATAATCGGTCATTGAACATGTGTATTGCGTGATTAGTTCTCCAATCCCTACGACTAGATATTAAAGATGCATGAATATATATATATATATATATAAAATCAATGTAGCTAGAGGATTTTCACTTAACTTAGAGTTTCTCCAACTGAATTAGGTCTGTGACTAATCGGTCATATATATATATATATATATATATATATAGATAGATAGACAGATAGATAGATAGATAGATAGGGGGAGAGAGAGAGAGAGAGAAAGAGAGAGATCGTGCACCTGTCGTGTGACCCGTTAGTCCTAAGCAATGTCTTGCGCGAAGTGACCCACTTAGAGAAGCTTCCCTTTATGTTAGGGGAGCACTAAAATGCAACATAGATCGGATGCGGGTATCAAATCCCGCTGCTGAGATGTCCAGCGAATTCCTGGGCCTTGACGAATGAACGACCACCATTTACGTTAGAAGAGCAAAAGGCCGAGGGCATAGCAGGATGAACCAATATGAATGAGTGTAAGCTTCGTTGCCCGAACATGATTGGTGCTTACCACACTAGGTTCTACCGTGGTAGCAACAGAAGCCAGGCGGTGACAATTGAGAGGTTGTCATTAAGCATTCCTAGTCACACGGAAAAGGATGTCAAATGGCAAGGAAAGGTAATACACCTATTTGGCTTCTCGCGGAGTTTAGATTACATCTAAACATATTATTGGGGAACAGGGCAAGGACCATGAAGCTCCGGCGGAAAGGGAAGGCCTGCTATGCCGTATGCCCATGGGTGCAGGATTCTTCGAAAAAGCGCGGGCAGACTCGGAGACCTAGGACCCTGTCTTAGTAATGAATGAAGGGAAGCTCTTCGAGCTTTCTCTGTCAGCGGATTATGTAGTGGTCGACTTTATAAAGCTTTCTAAGCCTCGCTCCCCTCTCCCTTTCACTTATTAAGTTGAAAATAGTCATCGACATTCCATAAGAGACTTGAGAGAGTCTACGAAGCTTTAATTTTCTTGTAGTCGACCCATAATGCCTCCCTTGAATTGCTTACCTCCTTTCAGATCAGAATGTCTAATGCCTATTATTTAGTGCTAGAAGCTAACCGCCATAAGCTCACCCTTCTCGTCTCTCTTCCAGCGCAGGAGGCCAAGCTTTCTGCCAGACGTCCCGGTCTCGGAGCCCCGTTTGCCTTTGGTACTTCAGTAGATCTTCTTAAAAAAAACGCTGCTGCAGCCTTAACTTAAACTACATTAAGCAAGCTCCGCCGATACCTACCTATAGAGTAAAATTCTAATAAAAAAGTACCTGTGACGACGACTTTCTAAGTTTATTGATTCAGTCAGCTAAACTCCATCAAACTTCTCAATCAATATCAACAAGATGTCATGGCTACTTAGGCTTGGTTTACTTTGGTTTGAATGTAAACTAAAATAAGCGGCGTTTATTCAAACAAAGGGGGTTGAAGATGTAACACCCCGCAACCAAAACATAAAAAAAATTAGTATTTTAGAAAAATATGCAGGTGCTACCAACGATGGCATCGACGGACCGTAGCTTGAACCACAGTCCCTCCTGCACAAACGTCGTACGAACTTACGGTCCGTAGGTCAAACGATAGTCCGTAGTCCATGACCGTCGATCAATACTCCCTTCAACCACTCTATGACAAGAGCAATGGATGACCATCATGGTTCGTAGGTGGACACACGGTCTGTAGGTCTGACTGTATGTGTAAAATTTACAGCCAGTTAAAGAGAAATGCAGTTGGATCAACTTAAAATAATCATAACTCTTATCAGACAATGAATTATGTCTCCCATGACCTACCCACATATATATAATTGAATTATCTTTCCATAGCAACCGACCTTGTAAAAATCAGACCTCCGAGTAAAAATTTATGCCCATTTTATTAAAGGCATGTAGAATAGGCCCTCATGATGGACCTAACGACGAGGCGTCGGGCGCACACCGGAATGTCAGTCCTGGTTGTCGTGAGGCCCAACAATAACCTTCCTTGGGGTCTTTTTGACCTTTCCCACTTCGTTTAAACCCTATGTTACGTCGTTTTGACCCTAAATCAGAAGATTTTAGTCACTTTAAGCCTAGAAACATAATTAAAACATATCAAAGTCAAATCATTAAAGCAAAAGTTAGAAATTAGAAGCAAGAGAGGAGAAAAAAGCTCAAGAATCCTAGTTCAAGAACGCCACAAGCTCTAGCAGTTCCAGCCCCAAAACATAAGTATTTTTCCGTGGATTTCATCACCAGGTATGTGAGATTTCACTAGTGGGTTTCATTCACCCATTGGGTCCCTAGTTTTCAGTCAGTTCTTGATACTCTTATCATGATTAAACCTAGGGTTTTTTGAACATTGATATAACTTCATGAATTTATTAAATATATATTCCAAATCACATTATGATGTTATTACTTTAATTATTGCATTAATTTCAGAACCCTAGCTTTGTATTTCTTTTTTACTTGAATTACACATGCTAGGTCATATATTTCAGAAACTTCAGATATACATGCCTCAGTTATAAATGTATAATTACAAGATTAATTGTTGCATTCTCAGTTTGCATGTTCAGTTTTGAGCTATCCAGTCTTTTACAGAAATTCAGATATAATCAGTTAATTTAAAAAATTCATTTGGGAGTAGCATAACACTAAGTTGGACTAGGGTTTAGCGTACCCAATAGTCGCAGAACTAGTAGCCTAGTAGGTTGTAAGTCCCCTTTGTGGGCAACAAGTTTAGTGATCACGCCAGCATGACTTTATACCTATGGCAGGGTATATTGGGTCCTCTCGATGGGGCGTATACATCGGACACCACATTTATCTCATGTGGATTTATTATCGGTTATTAGTAGCTCCCACAGTCCAATCAGACTCTCTACATTGACCATTTATCAGTTTATTCAATATTCAGTTCAGCATGTTATAAATTGGTCATTTCATCCAATTAGCTCAGAAATCAGCACATCAACTTCAGATTATTATATTTGTTTTTGTGCTTGTACAGTTATGTTTTTTCAGCTTTACTCTATCCTAAATGCTCAGTACCTTTCAAGTACTGACACATACGTGTGCTACATCTTCTCGTGATGTAGATTCAACTTCTCAGCATCTAGTTCACGCATAGATCGATTTCCCGATCTCCACTTCAGCAGATTCTATGGTGAGTCCTCATTCTCCAAGGACAACATTCATGATTTTTATTTTATTCTTTATTCATTTAGTTTTATTTTTTGCTTGATTTAGTTGGGGCTTGTCCTAGTATTTCTAGTTTAGTTTAGAGGCTATTTTTCAGACATAGTTAGATTCAGCTTAGTATTGAGGTAATATTTCTTTTATATTAAACTCATTGTTTTCAAATATCTCAGTTATAGAATATGGGTATTCCCCATCTTTTCATTTTAAGTATGATATAGCTTCCGCAACAGTTTATTATCTTTAGTATGTTCATGATCATGCCAGCAGGGTTAGCTTGGGATCACTTGTGGTTCTAGGTTCTGTGTCCACGTCTCCGGGGTAGCATGGGGCGTGACAAAACTTTGTATCAGATCACTAGGTTCAAGAGTCCTAGGATATCTGAAAAGGTCGCACTAAGTATAGTCCTTTTCATATGTGTGAAGTGCACTACATCTAATGAGAGGGAGGCTATGAAGTTTTTTAGTAAAAACTTCATTTTTCTTGTTACTCTTATCGTGCGTAAGGTATGACCAAATTCCATTCTAACTTGACGTTGTGCACTTAAGATCGTGCCTCCTTGTAGAGCTTAGCCATGGAATGTTAATGCACGCAATGGTAATGCAGTTCCTCTTGTACCAGATAAGGAAGTTCAAATGCAAAGTTTTAGAAGGGTAATTTAGCTTTTGTCTTAGAATATGACCAACCAGAACAAAGCAAAGTTTGTGATTTTATTAGGATGAATCTACCTAAGTTTTTAGGGTCGCAAGTTGGTAAGGACCCACAGAAGTTCACTGATAATGTCAAAAGAATATTTGGTGTGATGTCAGTAACTAGTAGTGATATGTGAGATTGACGTCCTACAAACTCAAGGATATGACTCACATATGGTTAACTCAATGGAAAGAAAACAAACATATTTTTGTCTTTTGCAACTCACCGTAGAACTAAACTTTAGTATTAATCCAGAAACTCTCTTAGAACCTTTCTCAGTCTGTACTCGAGTTAGTGCCCATGTTTTAGCTAGATGGGTATACATAAATTGCCTTGTCATAGACTCTAAAAAAGTCACCTCAGCAGATCTACTAGAGTTAGAAATAGTAGATTTCGATGTCAATCTAGGCATTGAATCATTACACTCATGTTATGCCTCAGTTGATTGTAGAACTAGGATTGTTCGTTTTCAGTTTAAAGACGAACCAATCTTAGAATGGAGGGTAGTAGCCTAGCGCCTATGGGACGATTTATTTCCAGAAGTATTTTTTAAAAGATCTTCCTGGGGTTCCTCCCTAAAGGGAAATCGACTTTGGAATTGATCTCCTTCTCCTATTTCTACTCCTCCTTACAAAATGGCTCCAGTAGAGCTTAACGAATTCAAAAAGCAGTTGAAAGACCTTCTAGATAAAGGTTTAATCAGACCTAATATTTCACCATGGGGTGCACCAGTATTGTTCGTAAAGAAGAAAGATGGTTCTCTCAGAATGTGCATTGACTATAGACAGCTGATCAACGTCACAATCAAGAATAAGTATCCCATCCCCATGATTGATGACTTGTTTGACCAACTTTAGGGTGCTATTCATTTCTCAAATATAGACCTCGGATCGGGTTATCATCAACTCAAAGTCAGAGATAATGACATTCTGAAAACAACCTTCTAAACTCGGTATGTTCATTATGAATTTGTAGTTATGTCGTTTGGACTAACCAATGCTCCTGCATCTTTAATGCATTTGATGAACAAAGTGTTCAAACAGTACTTAGACTTGTTTGTTATCGTCTTCATGATGATATCCTCATTTACTCTAGGAGTGAGGAAGAACATGCAAGTCATTTTAGAGTTGTTCTGCGACTCTCAAAGATTGCCAATTATTCGCTAAGTTTAGTAAATGTGAGTTTTGGTTGCAATCTGTTCCTTTCCTTTTTCACATTGTATCTAGCGAAGGGATCCGCGTAGATTCACAAAATATAGAAGTAGTGAAAAAATGGCCCAGACCTACATCTTCTATAGATATCAGAAGTTTCTTACCTCTAGCAGGTTATTACAGAACGTTTGTGGAAGGATTTTCATCCATAGCCTCATCATTGACTAAGTTGACTCAGCAGATGGTCAAGTTCCAATTGTAAGATGATTGTGAGAAATGCTTCGTAGAATTTAAAACAAGATAGACTACAACTTCTGTCTTAGCTCTACCAAAGGGTTCTGATGGTTATGTGATCTATTGCGATCCATCCAGAGTTGGCCTTGGTTGTGTGTTAATGCAAAGATATAAGGTTATATCCTATGCCTATAGAAAGCTTAAGGTGCATTAGAAGAACTATCCAATTCATGACCTCGAGCTTGCAGTACTGGTGTTTGCACTCAAGATATGGAGACACTACTTGTATGGTGTTCATGTAAATGTGTTCACCGATCATAAGAGCCTTCAGTATGTGTTCACCCAGAAAGAGTTGAATCCTCGCCA
The DNA here is from genome assembly GCF_036512215.1 of Solanum lycopersicum. NCBI lineage: Eukaryota > Viridiplantae > Streptophyta > Magnoliopsida > Solanales > Solanaceae > Solanum > Solanum lycopersicum. The sequence continues at coordinate 27,361,308 of NC_090806.1, forward strand.
GAGGAGATGGCTTGAGTTCCTCAAGGATTATGATATGAGTGGGCATTATCATCCTTCAAAGGCGAATGTAGTGCTCTTAGTAGATTATCTATAGGTAGTGTAGCCCATATTGAGAAAAAAAAGGAGCTAGTGAAGGATGTTCACAAGTTTGCTCGCTTGGGATTCGCCTTATGAGAATATTAGATAGCGGTGTAACAGTTCAGATTGGGGCAGAATAAACTTTGGTAGTGGAGGTTAAGGAAAAGCAAGAGAGTGATCCGATGTTGCTTGAACTAAAGGGTGCAGTCAACAATCAGAGAGAGGAGGTTTTTTCCCAAGGGGGAGATGGTGTACTTCGCTACCAAGGTAGATTGTGTGTACCAGATGTGGGAGAGATGAGGCAGCATATTGTTGCAGAAGCTCATAACTCAAGGTATTCTATTCATCTAGGCGCCACTAAGATGTACCACAATCTGCAGGAAGTCTATTGGTGGAATGGCATGAAGAGGGATATAACTGACTTATTGAGCAAGTGCCCCAATTGCCAGCAAGTCAAGGTAGAAAATCAGAAACCAGGCGGTATGACTCAAGAAATCGATATTCCTACTTGGATGTGGGATGTGATCAATATGGATTTCATCATAGGGCTACCTCTTACTCGCAAATAGCATGAATCAATTTGGGTGATAGTTTATAGGATGACTAAGTCTTCTTGCTTTTTGGTTGTCAAGACTACATATTCGGCAGAGGACTATGTCAAGCTTTACAATACTGAAATTGTGAGGTTGCATGGGGTTTCTTTGTCTGTTATCTAAGATAGATGTCCTTAGTTTACCTCTCATTTCTGGAACTCATTCAAAAAGGTCTTGGTACTCAAGTTAACCTTAATACAACATTTCATCCACAGATGGATGGGCAGGTAGAGCGTACCATTCAGACCTTAGAGGATATGTTGAGAGATTGTGTGATCGATTTTAAAGGTAGTTGGGATTATCACATTCCTCTTATTGAGTTTGCCTACAATAATAGTTATTCAAGCATTAAGATGGCCCCTTATGAGGCTTTATATGGGCGTATATGTAGATCTCCTGTTGGTTGGTTTTAAGTAGATAAGGCGATTTTGATAAGGCCAGATTCAGTCCTTTATGGTATGGTGAAAGTGGAACTCATTAGAGATAGACTTTAGACTCGTCATAAATCTTATGCAGATGTAAGGAGAAGGGAACTAGAGTTCGAAGTTGATGATTGGGTTTTTTTGAAAGTCTCACCTATGAAAAGGGTGATGAGATTTGGAAAGAAAGGGAAGATTAGTCCTAGATATGAATGACCTTACAAGATTTTGAAAAGGATTGTCAAGGTGGCATATGAGTTAGAGTTGCCAGCAAAATTAGCAGCAGTGCATCTGGTCTTCCACATCTCACTCTTGAAGAAGTGTGTGGGTGACCCAGTCTCTATAGTGCCATTAGAGAGTGTGCCGGTGTAAGATAGTGTTTCTTATGAGGATGTACCAGTTGAGATTCTTGATCGTCAGGTTAGAAGGTTGAGAAACAAAGAAGTCGGTTCAGCCAAGGTTTTGTGGAGGAGTCAGTCCGTAGAGGGAGCTAATTGAGAAGCAAAAGCAGTAATGAAAGCCAAGTATCCTTAACTTTTTCCTTCCGATTCCACTCCACCTTGAGGTAATAGTTCTTCTTCAGTTTTATAGTCATTCATGCGTAAATTCTATTTTAGAATCATGTTCCCTCAGTTTGTACTTTCATTTTTAGCGTAATTTTATGTACTCAGAGCAAAATTCAGTCAGAACCCAGTTCTCAGTGTTTAACAGTGGGGTTTGCATCTCTCTCCTTCTATTTCAGCTAGTTTAGTCATCATTTGAGGACGAATGTTCCATAGAAGGAGATAATGTAACACCCCGTAGTCAAAACAAACTAAAAATTAGTTTTTTTAGAAAATCTGTAGGTGCTAGAAATGGTGGCATCGATGGACCGTAGCCTAAACCACGGTCCATCCTGCACAACCGTCGATAGGATCAGAAACTCCCAAAAATTTCAGCCTAGAAAAATTAAACAAGTCTTGGACGATGGACGAACATACGGTCCATAGGTCAAACGACAGTCCGTAGTCCGTGACCGTCGATCAGTACTCCATTTAACCACTCTCTGACAAGAGATATGAATGACCAGCATGGTGCGTAGGTGGACCTACGGTCTGCAGGTCTGACTGTAGGCGGCAAATTTGCAGCCAATTAAAGGGAAATGCAGTTGGATCAACTTAAAATAATCATTACTCTTAGCACACAGTGAATTAGGTCTCCCATAACCTACCCAAAGATATATAATTTAAATATCTTTCCATAGCCACCGACCTTGCAAAAGTGAAACCTCTGAGTAAAAAATTATGCCCATTTTATTAACGACATGTCAAACAGGCCCTCACGACGGACCCAACGACGGGGCATCAGGCACACGACGGACCGTCAGTTCTGGCCGTCGTGAGCCCGACAACAACCTTCCTAGGGGTCTTTTTGACCTTTCCCACTCGTTTAAACCCTATGTTATGTCATTTTGACCCTAAATCATCAAGTTTAGTCAGTTTAAACGTAGAAACATAATTAAAACATACAAAAGTCAAAATCATTAAAGAAAAACTTAGAAAATTAGAAGCAAAAAAGGAGAAAAAAGCTCAAGAACCTTAGTTCAAGAACGCCACAGGCTATAGCGGTTCCAGCCCCAAAACTTATGTATTTTTCCGTGGATTTCATCACCATGTATGTGGGATTTCACTAGGGGGTTTCTTTCACCCATTGGATCCTTAGTTTTTCAGACAGTTCTTGATTCTCTTATCATGATTAAACCTAGGTTTTCTATATCGTTGATATAACTTCATGAATTTATTAAATATATGTTCCAAATAAGATTATGATGTTATTACTCTAATTATCGTATTAATTACAGAACCCTAGCTTTGTATTTCTTTAGTTCTTGAATTACACATGTTAGGTCATATATTTTAGACACCTCAGATATACATGCCTCAGTTATAAATGCATAATTACCAGATTAATTACTGCATTCTCAGTTTGCATGTTCTGCTTTGAGCTATCCTGTATTTACAGAAATTCAGATATAATCAGGTAATTTACAAAATTCTTTGGGAGTAGCTTAATACAAAGTTGGACTAGGGTTTAGTGTACCCAATAGTCCCAGAACTACTAGCCTAGTAGATTGTAAGTCCCCTCTGTGGGCAATCTGTTTAATGATCACGTTAGCATTCATTTATACCTTTGGCAGGGTATATTGGGTCCTGTCAATGGGGCATATACATCGGATTCTACATTTAGCTCATGTGTTTTTATTATCGGTTATTAGTAGCTCCCATAGTCCAGTCAGACTCTCTGCATTAACCATTTATCAATATATTCATTATTCAGTTTCAGCATGTATAAATTACTTATTTCATCCAGTTAGCTTAAAACTCAGCAGATCATGTTAAAATTATTATACCTGTTTTTGTGCTTGTTCAGTTATGTTTTTTTCAGCTTTACTCTATCCTACATGCTAAGTACCTTTCAAGTACTGACGCATACGTGCGCTACATCTTCTTGTGATGTAGGTTCAGGTTCTAAGCATCTACATCACGCATAGATGGATTTCTCGATCTCAAGTTAAGCAGATTCAGTGGTGAGTCCTTCTTCTCCGAGGACAACAGTCATGATTTTCATTTTAGTCTTTAGTCATTTAGTTTCAGTTTTTGCTAGATTTATCTTAGGCTTGTCCTAGTATTTATAGTCTAGTTTAGAGGTTATTTTCAGACATAGTTAGATTCAGCTTAGTATTGAGTTAATATTTCTTTTGTATCAAACTCATTGTTTTCAAATATCTCAGTTATAGAATATGGGTATTCCCCATTATTTAATTTTAAGTATGATTTAGCTTCCGCAACAGTAAATTATTTTTAGTATGCTGCTGATCATGCCAGCAAAGTTAGCTTGGGATCAGTTGTGGCCCTAGGTTCCGTGTCTGCGTCTCGGGGGTATATTGGGGTGTGATAAAAGATTTCCTTGTTTAGTAGTACGAAAGTAGTTCTACTATTAAGATGTTTAATGTATATAAGAAATATACAGTGTTGTAGCTGTGGAACAGAATAACCTTCGCCCTTACTTTGACTTTCTGAGAAGCACTTAAGTAGCTAAGTTTCCAAAGGCGAACACCCCCCTATCCTTTATAGTATAGTCTTAAAGGACTTCTCAGAAAAGTAAGGAAGAAGGAATTTGAATTGACTACCACTACCACTATCTCATAGGCATTCTGGTGGTAAAATCGATGACTACAGGACTCAAATAAAAATTCATGAGCAATAGAGAAGCCAAGCCATCGTCTATAGGCGAAGGGACGAAAGACCGATGAAGGCCTATGCTACAGTAAGCAAAAAATGAAGTCACTTAGCCGTATACTATACAAAGGGAAATGCGTCGGTACGGAGTCACGTCAACTATTGATATAGACTAGGCTATAAGGAACGAAGTCTTAAACTAGGGACCGAGACTACACTAAGGAACAAGGAAGCTTGACTGAGAAAATAAGTCAAGGAACGAATCAGATTCTCTAATAGCCCCGTAGAATAGGCAGGCAAAGGATTTTTTGAATAAGTCTTTTTTCTCTTGTAAATGCATTGTTTCTATTTAGAGAGAGGGGGCTTCAAATTCATAGGAAGAGCCATACGAGACAGCTCACCTACAGTTCGGGAGCCGAGCGTCTACGCACGGGCTTAGGTGAACAATTATATAACAGTCAGTCCTAAATTGGAGGCGAGCAAGATGGTGATGAATTGGGATTGGTCTAAACCTTCGACTAGCGACTTATTGCGGCCTGCCTAGAATTCCCATATAGACTAAGACCTTATTCACACAGCAAAGAAACTCCAAGTGGAAGGGGCCAATCAGCGATAGAAAAGTCCCTCGTGTGAACTACTACAACTAGAAAATGTTGAGACCATTAGTGAAAGAAGGACCAAACCAAGGAGGATAGTATCCTAAAGGATAAGGAGTAGTAGGAGGAGTCAATTTTCTTTGAAAATCGAGGAACATAGTGTCGGACAATTATTCCATTCGGAAGAAGTCTTCAACAGAAGAAAAGCCTTATATGAGTAAGTTGAGTGGAAAGATCTCCAGAGATTTTTATCTCATTCCATTCAAGTGGCTCAACCAGTAATCCATGGAGAAAACTCAAAAATCCATGGTTTTCCGGTAGAACCCTATGTCACCCAACTTGTTCCAGAACTGGAAAAAAGAAGCGGTTTTTTGCACAACTTGCTCATAGTGCAGGTCCCATTTGTATATCGTATTTGGCCGAAGAAGCATCAGACAGGTTGGAGTTCTTACCTTCTTGGGACTACATGGACCAAGATCTTCTTTTATTATATGTTCAATACCAATCTACTTTAGTAGATCATATGGATGTAGAAAAAGCAACTAATTTGGATGAAATAGAAACATCTCTTTTCCATTTCTATTTACGTAGTTCATATCTTTGTTTCTTGTGTTCCTGAGAGGAATTCGATCTCTGAATACCACCTAAATAACTATGGCCAAAGAGTCAAATAGGTCGGGAAGAAAGAGTCTGAGGTCGGGTTGGACGACATACATCTTGGTTGGTTCCACCAGCACTAGAGATTGGACATATGTATAATCTTTCTTCTAAAAAAGGGATTCTTATATATATTTTTTGAAAATAGCTGCAAAACAAAAACCAAAAGCCCTTCTTTTATTGTTGTTCCTCCCAGATACATGGCTTACATACACTGCTAAACATTCTTGGAAAACAATCGAATTGAGGGTTTGTGAACCTATAAGTGGAACGTTTGCTATGCTATAAGGAATGTGCGCCTACCCAGACTAGCTTTGTTGTCGCACCCGTGTTGGGGTCAGTCTATCCCAAAAAGGGGTCCTCCTATCTGAAAGAGATTCCGAAGCGAGCGAGTTCCCTATTTCGTATCTCTGCCATCTTATCTTCAAGAGCGACTTCCTCCGTTTGTGGTTTGCATGTCTTTCATTCTGAATTGCCTCCTTTGGCTCGTGCATGCTTGCGTTTAGATAGGTTAGATACTTATTATATTAGAAGAATTATTGTAACGGAGTAGTAAAGGAGTAAAACCCCAATCTAATTTTACACGTGCGAGGACAGTCCTCTGAATAGAGTCCATTACATCCCACAATAATCGACTGACAGCCCTCGTACATTTAACATAAACCACTGAAAACTAAAAAGCTTGTCCACTCTGATGGGAAGAGCCTTATTACCTTATTAATAGGTGTGATGCAAGGAATTGCTACTATGAATGTCATAGCAAGTGAATCAGAATGAGCCCTAGCCCATCTACTGATTGGAAATTCTTATCGTCATCTGTATAAAGCATTTATTTGCAGGTTATTCACTTTTCATTCATTGAATGAATCGATTCCCTAAGGATGAAGGAAAACTTCTAGTGTACCCAGTTGCAGGTCATACACTATATCTTGCACACGAGATAGAAAAGTAAGAGTTCGGAGAGTTATCTGAAAACCTTCCCAGTTCCCGCTTCAGTTCCAAGAGAAAGGAAGGGGCTGATCCCATAGTGCGTGCTGGCACGTTCGATACTATACTCCTTGCTTTCAGAGCTGGAAAGAGCTAGTGGAATAAATGAAAGGAGTTGAACGAAAAGATACTTATATCTTCGAACTTGAAGTGAACGAACGGAATACTTGAAGTGAGCCTAACTAGTATAAGAAGTAAGACAACGATTACTAGAGCTCCCTACTCTCAGTGGACTACTTGTGGAGAATAGGGAAAAGTTGTGTGGAGTTCAAGAGAGATCAACCAAAATCAAAGGGGAATAAAGCAAGGGCTCCACTCTTAAGGTACAGGCTATTATACACAATACGGATAGGCGTATAGCCTTTTTCTTCTTACAATCCTATCGTTTCTGCTTCAACGGAATATTCTGATTCGGGTTTAGCTGCTTTCTCTGTATCTTCACATTATTCAAATAATTTTGAAGCAAGAATTTGCTTTGTGTTTGTTGTAGCTTGCCATTACTTAGCTTCCTTCCCTAGGCTAACCTCCCCTAACACGTTTCTATATGCCATTAGGAGAACTCAGTCTGCGCAGTCCGCAATCATGAACCCGGCTCTGCACTAAAGAAAGGTGCGTCTGTATTTACTTTCATTCAAAACAAGAAATGTCTGAGCTACCGCGGAAGCTTGTGTGAATAAGAACCGACCGGCTACTTTTCAGTGTGCGTTAGTGAAGCCAATAGTTCGTATGTGCATATATTTTCTTGCTTCGTTTCCTTGATACACGAGCCGGAGAACTATTTCATCAATTAACCTCTCCTCGGCTCGCTCGCTTCCTTATCCTTAAGTGTGAACCTTCACTCCTGAAGTTCCTTTATTTTCTTTCAATAAATGCTAGATTGCCGCCTTCAAGCCTAGAGAGCAAGAAGCTCTTCGTGGCAAAATTCTTTCATGTCTGTGTACTAAGAGCGGATATGCATCATGTTGTGTTTCTTAACAGCAACAAATCCTTCTCACTTTTTTATGCAAATTGAAAACGCAGGTCTAAGACGAGAAAAGAACTTAAAAATACCCTTTTATTCATACATTGAATTTCTAGACAGCTGGATAACAATGGTCTTCTTCTAGCTCCCTGTTGATTCTCTGTATTCTCTTCAGAATGGCGGATTTCCTCTTTCTATTAAGAAATTCTAAAAAGAAGGCCCTCGGACGAGGAAATAAAGGGCGTTTGATTGATATGGGTAGAAGAAGCACTGCAAAAACTGTAGGAATTAGGAACGAACTTCGTTCTATTGCCTATTGTCTGAGCTAACATTAAGGAATAGGCGGGATGCTTAAGAAAAAAAGAAAGTGTGTTTTCACGTAGCTATGGAATTGCTGCTAGTAGACTGAAAGGCTATTCCCTTCCTAACCCTATGGTAACCACTACACAACTCATTTCCTGGGCATGCGGGGAATCGAATCTACCTGAAATGGGCTTTCATTTCTTTCTCATCATCTTAAACCAGCCGAAAGGCTTACGCCGTTCGTTACTTTACATAATCTCAAATGAGGGAACTCCTAATGCGAAGGTAGACCCCAATCTTCTTATTCAAGTGGCTAACATTTGCCTTCAATAAGCATTTCTTGGGAGAAGAGTGTATTTACACATCCAACGATAAGATAAATGGCCTTTCTTGCCTTTTATGATATACCAATTGCAATACATGGAAAAGGCTGACATAACCCATTCAAACAGCTCTTATATACGTGCTATTTCATGCACACTTGCATCTGCAACTCGTCTTCTCCTCATTCCTTTTGAAGTTTAATGTCAGAAATCGTATTCACAACCTAGATAAAGCGAGGCAGCACTATTTGCTTGAAGTAATGTGTCCCTTGTCAGAGCATACCATAAGCCAAAATTTATAGGAGTAGGGGAGCGTGGTGAGATAGATATACGTCAAATCCTGCAACATCTACTTGGTCGGCCTTTGTCTTGGGCTGATCTCAGACTTCAATAAAATCCTTCGTACTTCGATCCAATCAATTGATCGATTAAGACACTAATATCTTTTGTTTGGGCAGGTAAGTAAAAGAAAGTCCTCGATTTCTCTTGAACAAGAAAAGGGAATCATACCCTTATCTTCAATTTAACAGGCTCAACCTTAAAAAAAGGTGATTGACCGATGTTGAACGCTTCAACTTGGCCACTGAAGAAGGCGAAGGCTGGGCGAGAG